>NW_019267767.1:163267-212828 GCF_002742605.1 Olea europaea var. sylvestris
AAAAAAAAAAAAAAAAAAAAAAAAAAAAAAAAAAAAAGGAAAACAAAACGCAGCAGGCTACTGTGTTCTTGGCAACAGCTAGTTGGTAGCAGCAGCATATTGCTATGCCAAATGCAGCAAGCTACTACTCAACAGAATTTTTTTTTTTTACTTTTTTGAAGATTCTTGAATTTTTTGTCCTTCTTTTCAAGTCTTCGTTTTCAATCTTCTATCAATTTACATGATATAAAATTACAAGAATTACATAATTCCTATATCTTGTGGACTCACAATTTTGAATCTAATTGAACTAAAAATTAAATCAAGATGATGGAGCCATACAATCCATTTATCTTGTTACAGACTCGAAATAACGAATAACAATCAAGACCCAGCCACAAATAATTGGATCACAATTTAAAATAATTGAAACACTCAATCATTGCATAATAAAATATTCCTAGACATCACTCGACTAGAATATGGAATCAAAATTCAGAAATAATAAGCATTTGAACGATCTAGATTGCTTTGATACCAGTTGTAGGAATGAGAAAATGAAATTATCTAGAAATAAAAAAAATTTTAATTCAATAAACAAGATCGTCTAGATGTTCACGTGTATGTTATATCAAGAATAAAGTATTTGAATTTTTACCAAAATTCGATGGTCAATTCTTGAATTAATTTTGGATCATGAGCTTCCTATTTTTTGGATCACGAAGTTTCAGCTTTTTAATTCTAAGAATTTGATACTTCAAACCTCCAAGTCTTCTAAGGTATTTTTCAAAGTCAAGACTACACCGGTGGATGAGTACCTTCTTTTAATTAAATCAAGAAACCAATTCTTGATCTGGATAGTTTATAAAAGCAAGAAAAATAATTTTCTCTCATTTTCTCTCTCCAAATTTGAATACCACGGAATTATGTATTATGAATATTGTAGAATTCTATAAGATAGCTAGATTCCATCTAAACTTTATTTATAGAGATATAAGAGTTTCAATTCTTACACAATAATAATTTCACATTCAAATAGGAGTTTCTTATTAAAATCCAAGTAGAAATTTTAATTAAAGTCTAAATTCAATTAGTTTACATTTAATTACATATGTAGTCCTAGAACTTCAATTACAGTTACAATTAGGTTTACAACTTTCATAGTAATTACAATTAAGTTCAAAATTTTATTGTAATTACAATTAAGTTCTAAACTATTATAATTGTCGTAATTAAATTTCAATACTT
The DNA here is from genome assembly GCF_002742605.1 of Olea europaea var. sylvestris. NCBI lineage: Eukaryota > Viridiplantae > Streptophyta > Magnoliopsida > Lamiales > Oleaceae > Olea > Olea europaea. The sequence goes on from NW_019267767.1 coordinate 164,495, forward strand.
TATAGGGCTACCATAGGACCTAATCTGACATATATTATCCAAGCTCAAATAATAAATCATATCTAGTCGACCCTAGACCATCTAATCTAATTATTAGTAAGGGTGTTAATAAGCCAAACTGAGCATGCTCGCAAGCCGAAAATTGAGGCTTGGGCTCGACTCGATCTTTTTTAAAATGGGTTTTTTTGGCCTGAGCCGAACCAAGCTGAGCCGAGCTGAGCAAAAGCTCGGGGAAGCCGACTCGGGTTTTTTTTCCCTCTCTTCTCTATTGTTTGTGAGAAAAGATAATTTCTTTTAAAAGATACATATGATAAATTATAATCATGATATATAGACAAATCCTTCTAAATTTCTTCTATTTTTTGTAGCTAAACTTTTGACAAAAGTCCTTACCACAAGTCTCATTTATCTAAAATCAGTACTTGTCTGGGGGAGCTTCTCCCCTGATTTCTATCAGAATTGTGACCGTTGGCTGCATTAATTCTTGACCCAACCTCTCACGGGTGGGTCCCAATGGAGAAAAAAATGGTAAGATTTCCAATTACAATTAAGATGAAAAGTTGTACCAGACGTGGTTGTAACTTGTACATTTCATTTCCATTAAACCGACAAAAAAGTCCATAATTGCTGCCGTATTTCCTTGTTTCGGTAAATCAAATGAGAAATGTTTTTTTCTAGAATGCCAAGAAGTAAATATTGTACCCAAAAAAATAATATCGAATTTATTAAACTTAACAATTTGATGAGCGAATAATTAAAGCTTTTGCAATGGAATATTTGAGTCAATATTCGAGTTTTACAAGGATCTCTCTCTTCATAATGGAAAATAAAAGCATAAAAACTTCCAAAAAATAGGAGAAAAAATAAAAAAATGGCCAAAAGAAATTTGGTTAAGTTGCTGATCAAAAGACAGTAAAAAGATGTAACCTTAAGATTATTCTTAATTAGGACAAAAGCTCAAATTATTAAGAATCCATAAACCTCATTTATTTTTGTTTGTGAAGGAATGGTTGCCACCTTTGCCTTTAAAAGGCAGCTGGGGCAGGCTTCCTAAGGCAGCAAGCTGTTGCCTAATTTTATTTTTTCGAGCTGGCCCATGTGGCTCAAGGGTCGGCTCGGGCTCGCTGCATCACCTCAAGATGGGGCTCTGCTCGAGCCATTTCGAGCGACGAGCCTATTTGTCATCCCTAATTATTTGTCTTTACTTTTTCCACTAAAGGTAAAAGATTGAGCTCTTAGAATATATAAAATCACAGAAGTAATAAATTTGTAATACTTTCTTTTGACCTGTTGTATATGTATTTTATTCCCGTCCAAGATTCGATAATTAGGTATGAATATAAATGACTGTTTTGTCCTTCTAATTATTCTTACTAACTTAAATTTCATTTTCTTCAACGGTCCTGTAAACTAATCAGAGATGTCAAATTTTTGTCATTGCTAAACACTGAGCTCATATTTTAATCGTTCAATAGAAAATATTTAAGTAGTCACTCTATCTATTTTTTAGGGTGACGGTTCCCGACATGAATTTATATTCTCTACTTCGCTCATTTTCAAGATTCCAACTCATCAAGATATTTGAACACTCAAATTGATTTTTTCCATCGATGAATCAAGGAACCATTAAAATCATGAAAAGATATACATAATCTTATCGAGGGATTTAAATAAGATACACAACAGTCAACTGGAATTTAATTCTTCGCACGATCATGCTATCAAATTAATTTCGACATGTGGTCCATTCAATACATTCCAAGTATACTAGTATCATCTTTAATTATTTCTATGATAAGGACAAATCACAAACCTGAATAGTGAATCAGTCAACACTACAACTTTCTAGTATAAGGTGCCACCCTTATACATTGGTTATGAACAATTCATTTATGATCAAAATATAAGTTGTATCACAGTATACTTTTCAATGCAAGTACCAAACTATATATTATCACAAGTGATCGTAGGCACTTTAATTCGCATACTCAATATAAATAAATGTAATAAATAAAAAATCACAATTTATTTATTATAAATTATTATTTTATCATAACAAAATATACTATATGGGCACGCAACCCAACACCCAAGACACAGGAAATCAGGAGTTTGAGAAATTCATAGTCACAAAATACAAAGATTCTAAACCTCTAATACTATTTACACAAAGTAGAAAGAAAACTAAAATATCATCCATAGATGGACACAAAGAGAACCCCGCCTAGATTGGTGTCATGATTTGCAGTGACTAATTTGATGACTTGACGTTTCGATTTAAGATATGGTTGAATAAAATGCTAGTGAGTCCAGATGGTTTGAGAATACATTGTCGTCGTTGAGTTGACATATGATGTGGTTTATTGACACTCACTTTAAATTAATATATCTAACTTTTTTCTCCTACTTATGCTAAACAATAGGTGTAAAATGACGTGTTGATGAATCATTGGATGGACAATCAATTTTGAATAGTAAATCTCAACTCATAACCATTATACTAGATATGGGCCAAGAAACGGTAGCTCCCCTATTGGCACATGATTTATGTGAAACCTATATCAATTATCATTTAAACTTGGTCAAGATTTTTTTATTTGATGTCATCAGTCATTTTTGTTAAGTCTCATATTGGATCTACATTATAGAAATATCTTGCAAGATTCATATCACTAATTTTACATTTTTAGGGATTAGAACTGAAAATTGTGTCAATAAAAATCAGGTTTAATGACAAAAGTACTATTTGATTTGAGCAATTTTTGATTTAGTACCGAACCAAACCATTTAACATTCCAAATCAAACCATTTTTACGGTTCAATTTGGTTTCAAATACAGCTAGCGACATAACTGCCGTTCAAATAAGCTAATACATAAATATTGATCTAAAATCTCAACCATAACAATTAACAAAGTTCACTTAAAATCGTTTGGATCATATTGGTCTAAGCCCCATTTTACTTACTAGTTGCCTCAACCATTAGATCATATAGAGAGTAATGAATAATGATGGGGTTGATAAATCGGATTTCTCAGCACAAAGTGGATTTTTTTTTTTCCTTATAATTTTTAGAAACAGTTGGTTTGGGTTACGAAAGTTTTATTAAATACTGAAACTTAAATCAAACAATTTCTTAGTGGTTTGATTTGAATCAAGGATTAAACGTTGGTAGGTTGTAATTCCAACTCAATGATTCAGTTCTAATTTACAATTTTGTAAATCTTTTTAATCCGTAGAAATCATTGTCCAAAGAATAGTACTTGTAATGGCTTTCATGCATTGCATGCGAGCCACGGTGCGGTAGTTTCATAGTACATGCATTTGTATTTTTTCACGAGAGTCTTGATGGTGAATGATGGGAAATGACTGCACATGACTTTGTCTCCTGAGAGACATGAATCGTGATTGATTATACTTTAGGGAAATGCCCTACAAGTCTTACCGACCCCACTGTAGGGGGCAGCCTCACATGAAAAGAAAATAAAAAAATTATTCCAGAGCCCGCTCATGTGTGTTATCTAGTGATGGCCTCTTTAACCCACGAGCTCGGCTCGTTGCTCAGGGGTGAGCTCTGCTCGGCCCACGAGCTCGAGGGCCGAGCCGCTCATGAGCTCATGATTTTTTTTAATTTTTTTTAATTTTTAATTTTTTTTTGCATAAATTGTATGTTTTGGACATTTTTTAAAAAAAATTAATATTTTTGACGAGCCCACGAGCTGACTTGTGGGCTCGACGAGCTGAGCTTTGCTCGGCTCGTGCTCGTGCTCGGGCTCGTCAACCACGAGCCAGGTTTTGATGAATCGAGTGGCCGAGCCGACGAGCTGCTCACCCCATTTGACATCCCTAGTGTTATCTGGCACGGGTGTACCTGCAGCAGCTCCGTATACATTAATACGAGATTATATTATCATATGTCATACGTGTGTGCAGTTGATATTTACTTACACGAGTAAATATTTACAGTATTGGACTATTATAATGTTTACTTTTTTCCTTTTCAAACCTTTCTTCTTCTTTTTTTTTTTTTTTTTGGTTGAAAAATATCTAATCTAATTATATCTCACCACATATAGCACAACTGTTGATAATTACATCTAAATATACTTGAGATAATGGCATAATGCCCATGTTCCGTGCAACTTAAGAAGTTATAAAATTTAAGTCTAGATCAATAATTAATTTTAATAATAAATAAAATTCATGTTATGGAAAAAGAGAAAAAGAGAAGAGAATATAAGATTCCAAACTTAAGTATGTATAATTAAAAACCAATGCCTATATTTATAGGATTCAAAATAAAAGTTACATTGGGAATAAAATAAATCTTCTAAAATAGATAAAACTTATCTTTGTATCATGATAACACTAAATAATCGTTAATAACTATCTCATTTTTTTACAACAATCCCCTTTAAATGATTATTTATACAATAACTATCTCACTGAAACCTTGTTTGGCAAAAAAAACCTGATGGGACAAAAATACCAACACATGAAAAAAGAGTACAAATAATTTTGAGTAATAAGATGCCTCTTTAAAACCTTGTCAAGAAAATTTAGTAGGACAAAATTTGATCGAAGGAGCTACTTCCCTGATTTCCATTCTTGTATCAAGCTTTCCATGTTTCGTACATCAATACCTTCCATATTACAATTTCTGGTGAAGTATGTATTATTTTGTCTTACATAGTCTTCGTAAGAGATATTTTATCAACATTTGATAACTATAGTAATATGATGATTTAGAAAGCGGCTCTTGTTAATCTCTTGGAGAGTCTCATACATATAAGAGTACCTTTTGAGAATAAGTGCCTTATAGGTTAAGGACATCATTGCACAAAGAAGATGCCTTTTAGGTTAAGGACATCTGCACAAGGACGGACTGAAGGACCAGAGTATACAAGAAAATATGGGAACTTTTGGTGGAAATATTACTTCAGAATTTCATTCTGATAAAGTACTTGAAAATGTTTCTTCAGCTGCTGATGGTACGGTGGGTTCATGGATTTGTCCTTCTGATTAAATATTTTGTAGTGTAATCAAGAATCACAATTAGGAGACACAATGAATATTTTGTTTTTGCCTATGAAATGCATGTATTCCATCTTAATTAGTGAATAACTTATTAAAAAGTCTCTTTTTTGAGTTTAAATTCCTGTATTATTTTCATCATCTTGCTAGTAAAGAATCCACTGTGAAGTATTTCCAGTTTATGTTCTTGAGGTACTATGATTAATTAAATTGTGTGAGAACTTTGCTAGATTTCATCAGTAAAAATACTTGAGTATTTCCATTTTTTTACTCAAAATTACGTACACTTTTTTCTCAACAAGGTTTTAACGATACCATCCATGTGTATCCGATTTGTTACGTGTGGCCCTTTTCCAAAGATATAAAAGTTTTTCTTTCAAGTTCCTTTCCCTTGTTCATTCAAGGCAAGTAGACGTTTGTAGGACACATTTACGATATTATTGTTGACAATTCAATCTGAATTATCAACACTATTGATTTCATCAGAATAATTGATATTACTATTAGTAATTATTGAAAGATTTTTTGTTGATGATAATTGCTATTAATTTTTCTTTCATAGATTTTGCACATTTTAAGTTGTTTGAACTGCTTCTGCATTTTAACACAATTAAAAAACGGAGAAAAAGAAGAAATGAAAAGGAAAAAAAAAAATGAGAAGGTATTTTAAAGTTAAATTTTAAAGATAGACCCTTTTCATTTTTTCTTCTTCTAGATAAATGGATTTAAGACAAGAAACAACACCAATCCATATATCGGAAGGATGTGGAGAACCACATATTTCGGCCCATAAAGAAATAATTTAAATGGTAGTTTTCTAAAATACCAACAAATGAAAAAAAAGTACGAATAATTTTGAGTAATAAAATGATGTCTATTAAAATATTGTTAAGAAAACCCAGTTGATTAAACAAGGAAAAAAAAAAAAAAAAAAAAAAAGAGCAAGCACAACTACTCCCACTAACTTCAATTCTTATATCAAGCTATTCATGTCTCGTATATCAATGCTTTCAATTTTACAATTTTTGGTGAAGTATGTCTCATGTTGTTTTGCATAGTCTTCAAATAACACATTTTTCATAGGAGATATTTTATCAACATTTGATAACTGTTTTAATAAGATGATTTAGAAAACAACTCTTGATGATCTCTTGGGGAGTCTCATAAATATAATAGTACATTTGAGAGTAAATGCTTTTTAGGTTAATGACATCGTTGCACAAAAAATATGTCTTATTAAAACCTTATTAAAATGTTGAAATTTAGAATCACTAGCATTGTCATGATACCGAGATTTTTTCAGAAATATAGGGAATTCAGTCCCTATTTTAGCTAGAAATAATTAACGAAAAAAATTCATGAAAGAAAACAAACATCATATAGGATTGAATTTGAGAATTTTTTGGTTCTTCATTGAATATCCATTTAAATTTTTAATTTCGCATCATTAATCCAGTGACAATCCAACTGGTCATGCCAAGCAATAAAGTCGAATTAAACTTCTGATTCAATATAGGATATAATTCAATGATTTAATTTTGAATAATGTAATTAAATTTTATATAATTGTATATCATTCAAATAGTCAAATTAATCAATGACCTCATGACATTAGTTAAATATTTTCCTTCAAGGATAAATGTGAATTCAAAATGATATATTCTTCGAAAATGTGCTACTTGGAGAACATATTATCTTTAATTATTGCTTCTTCAAAAGTAATATGTCAATATTCTTTTGAAATACTAAAAATTATAATGTTTCGCTCTTCATGAGCAATAATATATTATTATTTAGAAAAATAAATTAAGTAAGAATTTACTTTTCAGTAGTAAAGACATAATTTATATTAGATCGAACTTATTATTCTCTTTCGGAACAAGTAAAACTTAACTAGAACATGAATATGTATGCAAAAGAATGGATACATAAATAAATTGAGTAATTTAATTCGTGATTTTTTTTATAAAAATCGATCAATATTCTTCTTGAATATTGAAATTGTAATATCAAGCTCTTTTAGAGCAAATAATATTCTTTTAGAATATCATTACTTATAATGTTGTGCTATTTCAGGAACAACAAAATATTTGCAATAGACAGGTCTACAAGTAATTTTTTCCTGGAATATTGAAATTGGAGTGTTATGCTCTTTAGGAGCAATAATATATTATTTATTAAAAAAATAAATTGGATAAGAATTTACTCTTCATGAGTAAAAACATAATTTATGTTAAATTTTATTTAATTATACTCTTGGGAAGTAAGTAAAATCTGACTTGAACATTAATAATAATGTGTCACTTTATGTATATTAAATCCTTCCAGGTAAGCCTTCAAAATAGTTTCTGCCATACGCGAATTCCACCATGATGTACAAGTAAATTATATAGACACTGGATATTTTAAAATTGGGCATAGAGACATGGCATATTCCAATTGAGTGGAGAATTGAAAATTTATGTGAAAAGACGTATATTATTCAAATTTCACAATTTGAAATTGGTAAACAGATGAAAGCGTTCTTACTGATAACGTATTATAAAAAGAAAGAGAAAGAAAACAGAATATAAGAGTCAAAATTCAAGTATGTATTATTAAGAACCAATATTTTAGATTTATAGGGTTCAAAATAAAAGTTACAATTTGAATGAAATAGATCTTCTAAACTAGATAGGACTTAACTATGTATCATGATGAAACTAAATAATTATCAACAATTATCTCATTATTTTACAACAATTCATTATTTTTATCAAATTTTCAACTACATATTTCATCAATTTTAATTCGAATATGAAGTTTAGGTGCATATAAGAAAATTACATGAGGAATCTATAGGGAGTTTTAAAAATTATAGAGACCTTATTAAAGTTTGATTTTCACAAAAGATTCCCTTTCCCACAATTTTATTTTTATTTTTTTGTATATTTCTTATTTTACCCATTAATATTTGTATTACCTGTAAATTATTGTTAAAGCATATTTAAACTATATTTATTTTAATCTTTTTTCATCTCTTAAAGGAAATATTGTTGTGAATTAATCAAATTGCAATTTCACAAAGTATAATATTTGTATTTGATCTTTCTTATTTTTACTCTTTAATATAGTTTTTAATATTAGTACATTTATGAAATTTTATTAAAGTGCAGAAGATTGTATTTTTCTTATCGTAATACCAAAAACATTATAAAGTTACCATTAAATAAGGTCCAAAGTTTGATTGCATTTCTTTTCTTTTTCCTAATTCATGTTTTCTTTTATTTATTTATTTTTTCCTCCTCTAAAGGAAAAAAAAAAACTTAATTTCCAAAAATTATTATTGAGTTGTAACCATTTCTGAGAAAAGCAAAAAGAAATGAAACTTCTTCAAGATGTATAACATAGCAATTTTCTTATCCGAAATAAATTAAATTTCGTTCCAAATCTGTTATAAAGATAAGGGTAAAATAAAAATTTTATATTTATTTTTGCCTAGAGGGAAGATTTTGTAATTGTTTAAAAATATTGTTTGTCTCTATAATAGTCATAATTTAAGGATGTCTTCGCTATTATCCCTAACATTTTTGTCTCTTAAAAAAAAAAATTATTAAGAAAATTGCGATCAATGTTTTGATTATAAAAAAGAAAAAGAAAAAGATTACATTTCAGCTCTAATTCTTATTCAATATCACCTTTCTTGTATTTTAGGGATTATGATAGAAGTGCTTCATTTTATTTTAGATATAACATAGTATAAATGTTATGGTTATTATATGATTGAAGAAAATTATAGTGAGTCACCAATTTGACGACTAGACGTTTTACTTGGCAAACAAGTGGTACCTCCACTGTTGGCACATGATTTATGTGGAAAAGTGGCCTTGAACAAGAAGTCGATAAAACATTGCCACCATAACAGAAATTCCTTCATGTCACCTTTCCTCTCCTTTTCATTGAGTCCCCATTTGGTTTAATCAAAACAGTTTATAAAAATTTAAGTCGAAATTAAGAATTAATTTTAAACAAATATTTTATAAGATCTATAATTTTTATCAACTTTTCACTATAAATCGCATTATATTTTATCAAAATCTACTAAAAAAAATCTGATTTTTAATAAAACCAAATAGAGGTTGTGAAAAAAAAATAGCGGTTTGATTTGGTTTGAAGATGAAACTTTGGCAAGTTCAAATTAAAGATTTGGACTACTTCTCTTAAAAAAGTTGACATTTTACCATGAAATTCCAAATCTTAACAAGGTATCGAGTCCGTTTAGTTTAAAATGAGTGATTCGATTCGATTAAAATTCAAAAAAGAGCATACGAATTTCAAGATTGGTCCGCTTAAACGAGTCACCATCTTACGGGAACATGTTAATAGATAAAATCTCACATCGATTAAAAATGAAAATATAGATAAATTTATAAAGATTTGAGCTGCTCCTTTTAATAAGGTTGAATTTTTACCGCGGAATCCCAAATTTTAACACATATGAACCCAGCTAAATGATTTAGTTTGAATTTATGATTTTATAATGTTTTTAATCCATGGAAAGCGTAGTTCAAACTTGTCCAAAGATTGTACTTTTAATGGATTTCGTGCATTGCATGTAAACCGAAATATTCAACATTGTCAAATATAACTTGGCAAGGTAGTTTCAAAACATGTTTTAATACATGCTGAAAAACCAAGATCACCCGATATAAGTGTCACGAAACAAGATTAACTCGATCAAAAAGAAATTAGACTGCAGAAAATTAAAGTTGAATGCCAAAGAATTATTTTCGGCCTAATCCTCGGATGTTCGATGACTGCTTCTAACACCTACATCCCCCGTTGAGCATCCAAGAAAATGATTATGCTTGGTTGCACTAAAAACAGCCCAAAATGGCAGCAAAATTACAAATGTTCAGAGAGACTAAAACAAAACACTATTTCTCAAAAATACAATGACAGCACCAAAAGATCCACCCAGAAATCTTCACAAAACCCTTTGAACAGAACCAGAACCAACAACAACGGAATCACACGGATTCACACAATCTTCACTCAAAATATTACACTATCAAAGGTTTAGGCTATCACACCGTACTTAAAATCTAAATCAAACCCTAGTATCTTCCCTTTTCTCTCAAGAACCCTAAGAGCCAAATGAATGAATTGGAATGAGAAAATCAAAGAGTCCACCGTCCAAATGAAGCGTCACAAGAAAGCCAAAGGATCATTCTAGATCCACTCCATCCAACGGCCAATATCACCACATATGTCATCCATTCAAAAAAGGCATTTATATTTATAAAAGCATGTTTCATTAAGACACGATTTCATCAATTAGCAATGCTGGGAGCACCAAATGAGAGAACTAGGGTTCGACTTCAACATTCTCCACGTTGCTACCAGAATTTGGCCTATTTAGTGCATCCAGAGCATTTTCACATTTCATTTTCCCTTTCTCTATTTTACCTGTATAAAATCACAAAGAATCAATGGAAAGGAATTTAAGGCAGTTTAAAAAAATATTTAAGGGAATCACTTTTGTACCCATATCAGAGGAATTAATCTGAGTTGTAATTTTTCCAATTTTTATTATTCCCTTATAAATGACATCTCTAATAAAGTGATATTTAACATCAATGTGCTTTGTTCTATCATGAAACATGGAATTTTTAATAAGATGAATAACACTTTGATTATCTGAAAACAAGACAGTTTGTGTATAAACAAAGCCATGTTCAGAGAGTAAGCCATTTAACCACATTTCTTCTTTTATAACATCAGTAGCAGAGATATATTCAGTTTTAGTAGATGATAGAGCAACAATCTTTTGTAATAGAGACTTCCAGCTTATTATAGCACCACATAAGGTATAAAAATAGGATAAAGTTGATCTCCTATTATCTCTATCACCAGCAAAGTCAAAATATGTATATCCTTTTAATATTACACCCTCCTTATTAGATTTAAACACTAATCCTAAATCAGCGGTACCTTTCAGGTAATAGTATTCCAGTGATCTTTTCCAGGATTACTCATAAATCTTCTTAATATACTAATACCATGTTCAAGGTCGGGTCTAGTACAGATCATTAAATACATCACAGAACCTATAGCATTAGCATAAGGAATTCTAGACATCCTAGCATATTCTTCTTCAGTTTTAGGATAACATTCAGAAGACTATTTGAAATGATTTACAAGAAGTAAAATTACAAGTTTTCTATCATATATTCAGAATTTGCAAGAAGTAAAGTTACAGAATTTTTTCTGATTAAGACCACGTGGACAAGAGATATCGGACACACCCACGCACACATAAGCCAAGTCCTACATGCTAAGACACAACAATTATCTGGAACTGTTTGAGAAAGGGCGTGGGAGCAGCTCAAAGGTGTGGGACAACAACGCTCAGAGTCCAACGATACATTCGAAGAGCGATTGTACAATAATTACCAATCGTAGAGAATTAATGTTATGCAAACTTAGTTGTATTTGCAAGATAACAAAAATGGAGTAAATTGCTTTGTATTCACCCCAGTATTGAGTCTTTACATAAAATTTGCATTACCCTTACAATGGTAATATAGGGGAGTATTTATAGTAGTGCAAGATGAATTGTGGCCCCTGGATGGGAGCACACGTGGCCTCATCTCTACATTCTACCCATCTAATCCTAGACATCACCTTTGACCTGTTAGACCACTTTACATTTATTAAATGGTAGAACCGCCACTTTATTTGACAAGACTTGACACCTAGACTTTATGATAGACATCCCGTCAATCATTCGAAAAAGATACTTGTGAAAGAAGAGATCTCTTAGAGGGAGTGATAGTACAGGCGCCTCGAAAGCTGTATGCTTCGATTAATGGGCCTCAATGCGAATCGTCTCGGCCAGTGTAGCTCAGGTTTAGATATGTAGAGCTTTGATTAAGGCATTGATACTGGAAGTTGTGTACAGCCTAGGGCCTTGGCCACCATACTGGAAGTTACGTACGGCCTAGGGCCTTGACCACCATACCATATGCCTCATCCTAGGTGAGCCAAAGGCTACAACAAGTTGGCCAAGTGGAGCCACTTCTGATGAGATATAACAATATTCCCCCAAGTTCAAGTATAGTCATTTATGTTATGGTTGGACTTCAATTTGGATTAGAACATTTTGAGTTTCTTTTAGAAAATTTTGAATTTTTTGGCAACTAATAATAGTCCCTCATATCGATTAAAAATGAAAATATAGATAAATTTATAAAAATTAGAGCTGCTTCTTTTAATAAGGTTGAATTTTTACCGTGGAATCCCAAATTTTAACACATATGAACCCAGCTAAATGATTTAGTTTGAATTTATGATTTTATAATGTTTTTAATCCATGGAAAGCGTAGTTCAAACTTGTCCAAAGATTGTACTTTTAATGGATTTCGTGCATTGCATGTAAACCGAAATATTCAACATTGTCAAATATAACTTGGCAAGGTAGTTTCAAAACATGTTTTAATACATGCTGAAAAACCAAGATCACCCGATATAAGTGTCACGAAACAAGATTAACTCGATCAAAAAGAAATTAGACTGCAGAAAATTAAAGTTGAATGCCAAAGAATTATTTTCGGCCTAATCCTCGGATGTTCGATGACTGCTTCTAACACCTACATCCCCCGTTGAGCATCCAAGAAAATGATTATGCTTGGTTGCACTAAAAACAGCCCAAAATGGCAGCAAAATTACAAATGTTCAGAGAGACTAAAACAAAACACTATTTCTCAAAAATACAATGACAGCACCAAAAGATCCACCCAGAAATCTTCACAAAACCCTTTGAACAGAACCAGAACCAACAACAACGGAATCACACGGATTCACACAATCTTCACTCAAAATATTACACTATCAAAGGTTTAGGCTATCCCACCGTACTTAAAATCTAAATCAAACCCTAGTATCTTCCCTTTTCTCTCAAGAACCCTAAGAGCCAAATGAATGAATTGGAATGAGAAAATCAAAGAGTCCACCGTCCAAATGAAGCGTCACAAGAAAGCCAAAGGATCATTCTAGACCCACTCCATCCAACGGCCAATATCACCACATATGTCATCCATTCAAAAAGGCGTTTATATTTATAAAAGCGTGTTTCATTAAGATACGATTGCATCAATTAGCAATTCTGGGAGCACCAAATGAGAGAACCAGGGTTCGACTTCAACATTCTCCACCTTGCTATCAGAATTTGGACTATTTAGAGCATCTAGGGCATTTTCACATTTCATTTTCACTTTCTCTACTTTACCTGTATAAAATCACAAAGAATCAATGGAAAGGAATTTAAGGCAGTTTAAAAAAAATTTAAGGAAATCACTTTTGTATCCATATCAGAGGAATTAATCTGAGTTGTGATTTTTCCAATTTTTATTATTCCCTTATAAATGACATCTCTAATAAAGTGATATTTAACATCAATGTGCTTTGTTCTATCATGAAACATGGAATTTTTAATAAGATGAATAACACTTTGATTATCTGAAAACAAGACAGTTTGTGTATAAACAAAGCCATGTTCAGACAGCAAGCCATTTAACCACATTTCTTCTTTTATAACATCAGTAGCAGAAATATATTCAGTTTTAGTAGATGATAGAGCAACAATCTTTTGTAATAGAGACTTCCAGCTTATTATAGCACCACATAAGGTATAAAAATAGGATAAAGTTGATCTCCTATTATCTCTATCACCAGCAAAGTCAAAATATGTATATCCTTTTAATATTACACCCTCCTTATTAGATTTAAACACTAATCCTAAATCAGCGGTACCTTTCAGGTAATAGTATTCCAGTGATCTTTTCCAGGATTACTCATAAATCTTCTTAATATACTAATACCATGTTCAAGGTCGGGTCTAGTACAGATCATTAAATACATCACAGAACCTATAGCATTAGCATAAGGAATTCTAGACATCCTAGCATATTCTTCTTCAGTTTTAGGATAACATTCAGAAGACTATTTGAAATGATTTACAAGAAGTAAAATTACAAGTTTTCTATCATATATTTAGAATTTGCAAGAAGTAAAGTTACAGAATTTTTTCTGATTAAGACCACGTGGACAAGAGATATCGGACACACCCACGCACACATAAGCCAAGTCCTACATGCTAAGACACAACAATTATCTGGAACTGTTTGAGAAAGGGCGTGGGAGCAGCTCAAAGGTGTCGGACAACAACGTTCAGAATCCAACGATACATTTGAAGAACGATAGTACAATAATTACCAATCGTAGAGAATCAATGTTATGCAAACTTAGTTGTATTTGCAAGATAGCAAAAATGGAGTAAATTGCTTTGTATTCACCCCAGTATTGAGTCTTTGCATAAAATTTGCATTACCCTTACAATGGTAATATATGGGAGTATTTATAGTAGTGCAAGATGAATTGTGGCTCTTGGATGGGAGCACACGTGGCCTCATCTCTACATTCTACCCATCTAATCCTAGACATCACCTTTGACCTGTTAGACCACTTTACATTTATTAAATGGTAGAACCGCCACTTTATTTGACAAGACTTGACACCTAGACTTTATGATAGACATCCCGTCAATCATTCGAAAAAGATACTTGTGAAAGAAGAGATCTCTTAGAGGGAGTGATATTGAAGGCGCCTCGGAAGCTGTATGCTTCAATTAATGGGCCTCGATGCGAATCGTCTCGGCCAGTGTTGCTCAGCTTCAGATATGTTGAGCTTTGATTAAGGCATTGATACTGGAAGTTGTGTACAGCCTAGGGCCTTGGCCACCATACTGGAAGTTACGTACGGCCTAGGGCCTTGACCACCATACCATATGCCTCATCCTAGGTGAGCCAAAGGCTACAACAAGTTGGCCAAGTGGAGCCACTTCTGATGAGATGTAACAGTAGTCCCCCAAGTTCAAGTATAGTCATTTATATTATGGTTGGACTTCAATTTGGATTAGAACATTTTGAGTTTCTTTTAGAAAATTTTGAATTTTTTGGCAACTAATAATAGTCCTCCAAGTCCAAGTATAGATATTTATATTATGGTTGGAATGCCGGTAATTTGGAGCGCTGAAACTCGTTATGTTTTGGATACTGAAGTTAATTTCAAGCTGAGGTAGTACCTTGTCGAACTACTGAGGCCGCTGTGATTATAGTTGAAGTTTTTGTTTGAAGTCGAGGCAGTACATTGTCGAACTACTGAGGCTTCTAGTTGTGGTTGCTGAATTTTATGTAAGGCCAGGGTAGGAAAAAGCTAAACTATCGAGGCTCGTTTGTTTATGATTTATCTTTGATAACTGTGCCAATGATTTGCGTATGTTACCAAGAAGAAGCAACTGAACTGTTATGGATTCCAATAAACGTATGGTCGTCACATTAAATGTGCAATGATGGTTGCAGCTATTTATTCTTGAAGATGACGTACCTGGATGATGCGTGTACACCACGTATTGATCTGAGGCGTCAGTTGAGAAAACATTTTGAATTCTATACCTCAGATTTAACAAGAGATTAACGGCTAGGATTGGATGGGCTTCAATCGAATGGCTGGGATCCATTTTGGTCTCATATAAAAGGGGAGACACCTCATTTTGAAAATTTTACTTTTGTAATTTTCTCTTAAACTCTGCAAATCCGTTCAAGTCTTCCGGCATTTTTCACTGTTCATTCTTTGGCATATTTCTTCCATCATCTTAGAGTTCTCTGTGTTTAACGACATTTTTTGTTTCTACAGTCTTCGTCTGTTTTTCTTGAATTTTGACATAGATTTTGGGGTGAGTAGAGAGTTGGTTGATGTTGCCAGATTCGGTAAGGAAGCAGTAGGTAGTGGCTTTGAGACTGAGTACTACTCGATGTCCGAGGAGCCTATAGATTATAAGGTGGAATGGGAGACTAGGAGGATAGCTTCTAACATGACCTCTGAGAGATTAGGCGAACTTAGGGAGAAGTACTGCATACCTCATAAGATAGAAATACTAGTGCCCGAGGCCCACTAATGTACCGGTTTTTCGAAGCCAAGATGTGTGGCAGTCAGCGAATACCTATTTAAGGTAAGTATACGTCTTCCTCTGCACCCCTTCTTTAGGGCTATGCCAAGGAACTTTATATTAGCACCTACCCAGGTTTTGCTAAATGGGTGAAGCCAATTAGTTGGGTTGCACTTCCTGTGGAAAGAAGTGTCCTTGGGAAGGACATACCTCTGCATGTCTTCCAAACCCTCTTCCAGCCCCGGGTGTTGGAAAAAGATGAGTTAAAGGGTGGTGTTACTTAACTCCTTGGGGGCACATACACCATTTGTAGTGGGTCTACTTTCTTCCATCAAGGGATGAAAGGAGTCATGGTTCTGGGTTCGGGACAAATGGCAGATGGTAGAGGATGATAAGGTCCCAGTCTGCACAGTGCTGAACCAGTACTATGAAGCACATGAGTGCCTCGCTTTGTACTATTTATGGCTATTTTTCTAAAGTTTTTTGCAAGTGTTATAAATTTCCTTGCAGATTCTAGGTCACGCTTCGAATTACATGAGGTGGAGTTCAAATTTATCGAGGACATTTACAAACGTCTTTTGAGACAGCGCCATTTTGACCATATTATCGAGAGGAGTAGATAATTCATCAATTTTGGACTTATGGCCCCTAAGGGTAAGAGGCACTCACACTTATGGTTTCAATCCTTAAAGTTGTTAAGTTCTGACTCCTCTTTATGGGTATTTGTAGATAAATTTAAGAAGAGTGAGTACCCTAGTCCAAACATGGCAAGCATTATAAAGGCCACTTCCACTGTTAGGACGAAGGCTCTGAAGCCAGCTCCAGTTCTGCGAATGATGTGAGAAGCAGAGTGGAGCACCTCAGTAAAGTCCAGGATGATAGGACTATCGAGGAGAAGGCGCTTCATAAATCAGGCCAAGGCAAGGAAGATAAGGGAAAAGTCAAAAGTCCAGGAGCCCCATAAGAAAAGGAAGTTGGTTCACAGTAGTGGCTCTTCCACAATAAAATTTGGGACCATTCTGTCCTACTCTGGTAAGGCTAATCCTCCATCACAAAAACTGATGGAGTCTACTATGAAGGCAGTGAAGGTGGAGATGGTTCGAAGGGCGGAGGATAAGGAAGCAAAATAGGAGGCTGCAAGGAAAGTAGCCAAGAAGGAAGCGGATACTGCGGAGACTTTGGGGAGGCCTTAACTTGCGAGGACTTTGGGGAAAGTCGTGAGCTTTTTGGCGGATCGAGAGGAAGGATTGGCCCCTGCCTTGTTGGAGGCACTGCCACCAGAAGTTCGAGGTGCCTCTGTAAATTTCTATAAGTTCTAGACGGATAGGTGGCAGACATATTTCTCTACATGTGACGCCGTTGATCTTACAAAAATTGTGGTGAGCCAAAGCATCTGGACTTTAAAGCTAGCATTGGAATGTCAATAGGCGCTTACTGATATATAATCAAGGAATAAGTCCTCAATGGACAAGCTAGCCTCTGTTGAAGAGGAACTGAAGAAATAAAGGTTAAGGTAGAAGAGATGAAGGCCCAGTGAGTTGAGGACACTATAAGGTTGGAGTCCGCCTTGGCAGAGATTGAGGCTCTGAAGAAAGAGGCCTATGAATCCCAATGCGAGATGGCTTCATTGACCAAGAAGGTAAAGACTTCCAATAACCACCAGAAGCTTACCATCGAAACATTGGAGTAGGCTAATCTGTAGCTTCAAGGGATCAGGGACTCCAATCAATTCTTGGAGAAAGAAGTCAAATACTACCTGGGAAAGGCAGAAAGGTTGGGGGCTGAACTCCGTGGTGAAGAACTATTGTCAACTTCCATGAGACAGGGGAGCACCAGAGCTTCGCAACTTACTGTAGGAGGTTTGGTTATGCTGAGATGGTAGATAGGGTGGAGGAGCTCTTCTCATATGTGAACACAACAGAGTTGAGGATAGAGTTCCTGGAAGAGGTCCCCCAAACCCCAGCAGAGGAAGCAGTTAAAGAAGGGGCTCTTGTAGAAGAACCTACTAATGAAACTACTACCAATGCGTCTACTGCTAAAGTTGTTGAGCCTCTTCAGCTGCTCCCTAGAGTAGTATTTTGGGCTTTTCTTTTTCTTTTTATAATGGCCACGGCCTCGAACTTGTAATAAGGATTGTCCATTAATTAAATAAAATATTTTCAAAGTATTTTGTGTTCATTTCCTTATGTCTATGCTTTATAATTGCAAACTCGAATAACCATTGTAAACTCGATTAACTGATAGACAATTGCCTCATGTTCAAAGACCTCAACTGGATTAATAATATGTGTGATCTTTGAAGTGGAAATTGACCTTTCAAATCAATGACTTGACTTTGAGATACGTAAAGTTTTGTTGCACCAAGTTTCATCAAATTATTACTTAGCCTCATCAGGATTAAGCGATTAGGTTTTCTTCATGTACAGCTTCACTTCTTGACGTTCAACTTCCTCAAAGAGAGGCATGTGATTTACGTCTTGGAGTTCGAGCAAGGTGATTTTCTTTTGGGATCTAAACCTTTCTTCCAAGATGTCCACGCTTCTCTATATGATGGATGGTTCATCCATGCATAGGCATCTCTCTTTAACGTTTAATTTTGTCAAAGAGAGGCATATGATATATGCCTTGGAGTTCAAGTGAGGTGATCTCCTTTTGGGATCTAAACATTTCCTTCGAGGTGTCTACGGTTCTCTACATGGTAGAAGATTCATCCATGCATAGGCTTCTCTCTTTGACATTTAGCTTCATCAAAGGGAGGCATGTGATGTACGCCTCAGAGTTCGAGTGAAGTGGTCTCCTTTTAGGATCTAAACCTCTCCTTCGAAGGGTCCACACTTCTTTACATGGTGGATGGTTCATCCATGCATAGGCTTCTCTCTTTGATATTCAGCTTCGTAAAAGTGAGGCATGCGATGTATGCCTTGAAGTTCAAATGAGGTGATCTCCTTTTGGAATCTGAACCTCTCACCTGAGGTGCCCATGTTTGGACAAACATTCGTCATTTATGAACTTGGATAATTTTGAAAGTCAAATTTTTATTCATACTTGGGATTTCATACAAAGGATGGAGAAGATCGTCCAGTAGTACATTAATTAATAATAGATTATAAGATGTTCAACGTTTTATGGACAGGGTTGTGTTTTTCCATCCAAGTCTTTAATCCAGTATGTGTCGGGTCGAATTTCTTCCTTGATTCAGTATGGACCTTCCAGTTCGAACCTAAGGTGTCTACTCCTGGTTCTTTGGAGGATAAGAAGACTCTCCGAAGGACCAAGTCTTAATTCGGAAGGACTTTTTCTTTACCTTTGAATTGTAGCACTTGGTCACTTTCCTCCGATAAATAGCTGGCCTTAATTAAGAGTCGTCCCTTTTTTCTTCAATAAAATCGAGGTCACGCTTTCGAAGTTCCTCGTTGGAAACTTTGCTAAAATGCAAGCGATGAGGTGAAGGTATTCCGACCACAACTAGGCTCATGGCCTCAGTGCCATAGGCCATTGAGAAGGGGGTTTCTCCTGTGGAAGTCTTACTGGTGGTTCGAATTGCCCAAAGTACCTATCGAATCTCGTCGACCCAAGCCTCTTTGGACACATCTAACTTTCTTTTCAGAATATACTTGATTGTTTTGTTTATCGTCTCTACTTGGCCATTGCCCTGGGGTGATAAGGTGTGGAGAAATACTTCCTGATACCAAGTTCATCATAGAGATTTCTGACTTTCTTGTTGTCAAACTGTCTCTTGTTTTCAAAAATGATCAAATGGGGAATTCTGAACCGGCATATGATGTTTTTCCATAAAAAT
The DNA here is from genome assembly GCF_002742605.1 of Olea europaea var. sylvestris. NCBI lineage: Eukaryota > Viridiplantae > Streptophyta > Magnoliopsida > Lamiales > Oleaceae > Olea > Olea europaea. The sequence goes on from NW_019267767.1 coordinate 184,314, forward strand.
TTGGAAGTGTTTGCCTCCTTGATTTTAGCAAGTGGTTCGGCTTCGACCCTCATTGTGAAGTAATTTATATCTACAACTACAAAGTTTGCACCTCCTCTACCCTTCGGCAAGGGACCTATGAGGTCCACTTCCCATTTGGAAAATGGCTGAGGGCTGGATATTGTAGTTAAATTCTACGAAGGCTATCTTTGGATAGGAGAAAAGTGTTGGCACTTATCACATTTATGCACAAATTGAAGGGCATCATTTTTTAAGGTGGGCAAGTAGTATCCCTGCCTCAACACTTTCTGGGGTAAGGACAGACCTCCTGAGTGGTTGCCACAAACAATTTCATGGACTTCCCTAAGTACGTATGTGGGTTCCTAACACATCGAAAAAGGAGGGATGAGAAGCCCGTCTTGTAACGTAAATGATCAAAAAATACAAAGTAAACTGACCTTCTTCTCAGTTTATAGGCCTCCTTTTTGTTGTTAGGGAGAACTTAGTCTTTGAGATAGGCGAGAATAGGTTGTATGCTTGTGGGAGTTTTCTCTACCCACATTACTTTTGGGACCTCGATAGAATGTATCTGGAGGTGCTCAATTGGAATCACTATTCGTAATTTCGAGTCCTTGCTATTAGCAAGCTTCGACGGTGTGTCAACGTGCGTGTTTTCAATCTATGGGATCTGGATCATCTGAAACTTTTCGAAGGATGAGAAGTTGCCATTAACTTGGCTTACAACTAGCTGGGAGTCATTGTAGATAATCAACTTTCTTACTTGCATTTTCTTGGCTAATCTAAGGCAGGTAAGGAGTGCCTCATACTCAGCCACATTGTTGGTAGCTCTGAATTCAAACTTTACTATTGAGTTCAGCTTGTGACCTTCAGGGCTCCCGAGGACCAGCTCAGCTTCCGAACATGTCTCTCCTTCATCCATGAACAAGTTCCACGTAGGGGGCTCAACAGGCTCCATTACCTCTTCTACTTCGGGCACATTGATGAATTCTGCCACAAAATTAGCTAAAGCTTAGCCTTTGATGGCTGCTTTCGCTTTAAAAAGAATGTCAAACTTACTAAGTTCCACTATCCATTTTAGTAGCCTCTCCGAGGAGTCAGGCTTTTGAAGTACTTGCCTTAGGGGGGAGTTGGTTAGGACATGTATTGTATGGGCTTGGAAGTAGGGCCTCAATTTTCTGGAAGCCGTGATCAGGACCAAGGTTAGTTTCTCCATAACGGGATAATGTGTCCCTGGTATAAGAAAAGCCTTGCTGGTGTAGTATACTGGTAGCTAGGTGGAACCTTCTTCTCAGATTAAGATTGCACTGATGGCCTCATTAGAGACGGTCAAGTATAACTGTAGGACTTTTCCAGGCTTGGGCTTCGAAATGAGGAGGCCCTACCCTAGGTGCTTTTTTGGGCCCTGAAAGGCCTCTTTCACACCTCTGTCCATTGAAACCTCTTTCTCCATTTCAAGATCTTGAAGAGCAGGAGGCACTTATCGGTGGCTTTTGAGATAAAACGGCAGCCACACGACCAGTTAAGCTTTAGACCTCCTTCAACTTCTGGGGGTATCTCATTTCAATTAGGACATGGATTTTCTCGGGGTTAGCTTCTATTCCCTTTGATTGACCATGTATCCCAAGAATTTCCCAGACGCAACGCCGAACGCACATTTTAGAATGTTGAACCTCATCCTATATCTCTGTAAAATTTGAAAAGTTTCATTCAGGTGTGCCACATAGTCTTCTGCCTTCAGGCTTTTGATAAGCATGTCGTTTACATAGACTTCCATTGTCTTGCTAATGAGTTCCGCGAACAACTTGTTGACAAGTCTTTGATAGGTAGCCCATGCATTCTTCAAATTGAAGGACATCATTTTATAGCAATATAGGCCTCTATCTGTGATGAAGGAGGTGATCTCTTCATCGATCAATTCTAGGAAGCGGGAAACTATCCTTGGGACATGCCTTATTGAGAATGGTAAAATCGATACATAGCCTCCATTTTTCATTGTACTTCTTCACCAGTACCGAGTGGAGACCCACTTTGGGTAAATGACCTCCATGATGAAGCCATTTGTTATCAGCTTCTGTACTTCTTCCTTTAAAGCCTCATATCTTACCGATTTAGAGCTCTTCTCTTTTGTCTATGCGAGGCAACCTTAGGATAGATTTTCAGGTGGTGACAGCTCACTTTGGAGTCGATGCCCACCATGTCCTCATGCCTCTATATAAAGACATTTTGAGAACATTTTGAGAAGTCCTCCAGCTTTTCTTTGAGAACTGTGGAGAGGCCCTTACCGACCTTCAACATTTTGGCGGGATCCCGAGGTCTATTGGGAAATTTTCTAGCTCCTCAACCGGGGATTATGAGGTTCACACTCAACCATATCGGGATCGATTTCATCAAGCACGAGCACTTTCCATTCAGGAGGAGCATCAATCATTTCAACGTCTTCATGCTCCGGGGCCACCTTGTCTGGAATGTTCGCCATGTCCATGTCAATTATAACTACGTTGACGTCCCGGGCTTCAGCCTTCCTTAATGAGCTCATGTAACACTCTCATGAACCTCTCTGGTCCCCTATCACGATTGCCACCCCATTTTTAGTTGGGAATTTTATGCACGAGTGGTGGATGGAAGTGACAGCTCCCAAATCTTTCAGTGTGGGTCTTCTCAGTACCCCATGATAAGCAGACTGACTATCGACAATCAAGAATTCCATGAAGTTTAATTTGGTTTGAGGTGACTAATACCCTTTGTCAGTAAACTTTCATCATACGGTTGCTCGTGGTTATAGTATGGTCTTCCATAGACGGCGTCAATCTGTTGACCTTGTTTCCAGTTAGGGTCATGTGGATAATAGATATCAGACCCACCCACACACACGTAAGCCAAGTCCTGCACGCTAAGACACAACAATTATTTGGAACGGTCTAAGAAAAGGTGTGGGAACGGCTCAAAGTTCAAAATTTAGCAATACATTCGAAGAACGATTGTACAATAATCACCAATCGTAGAGAATCAATGCTATGTAAACTTAGTTGTAGTTGCAAGACAGCAAAAATGGAGTAAATTTCTTTGTATTCACCCTAGTATTGAGTCTCTGTATAAAATTTACATTAGCCTTACAATGGTAATATGGGGAGTATTTATAGTAGTGCAAGGTGAATTGTGGCCCTTGAATAGGAGCACACGTGACCTCATCTCTAGAATCCACCCATCTAATCCTAGACATCATTTTTGACCTGTTAGCCGCTTTACATTTATTAAGTGGCAAAACTGAAACTTTGTTCAACAAGACTTGACACCTAGATTCCATGATAAACGTTACATCAATCATTCGAAAAAGTTACTTGTAAAGGAGCAGATTTGTTGGAGGGAGTGATAGCGAACACACCTCGAAAGTCGTATGCTTCGGTTCATGGGCCTCGACGCGAACTTCCTCGGCCAGTGCACCTCAAGTTCAGATATGTTGAGCCTCGATTGAGGCATTGATACTGAAAATTATGTACAACTTGGGCCTCGGCCACCATACTAGAAGTTACGTATAGCCTAAGGCCTCGACCACCATACTATATGCCTCATCCTAGGTAAGCCTGACACACCCCGCCCCGTGTAACACTACTGGATCCGGACATGGCATGCGCCGATAATAGATACTAACTAAAAGTCGGATCACCATCAAGGTTACTACAAGTACAATATATTACTTTTTATACATCATTTTTCTAACAGAATTTCGAAATTATCTCCCCTGTAAACAGGGCTAACCAACCTGTGATCAATTTCACACAAATCTCAAACTATAACACAACACAATAAAAAAAAGTCGAAACCTCGACTTTTACCAAGAAATATAATGAAATGTACATAGGGATACAAAATACATAGTGAGCCCCATAACTCTACAAGTGATGCAAAATCACATTTAGACATGACCATGCATTCCAAAACATTGACTATATGTTTTATGAAGTAAATCATACTAACAAACTCTGTTATGTGGCTCCGACTCCAAAGTCAAGGCTTAACTCCAAAAGATGCCCAAATTTTCAACTACTGCCTCATAAGGAAAAACGTGAAAAAATATATGAGTTGATAGCTCAGTGAGTGAAGAAGTTCAAAATAAATATACTTTTCATTTATACATTTTTATTGAAAATCAAATTCATATCATTTGATAATTCACAAGCTACCATCATTTAATTATAGCCAAAAAGTGAAATATTCACATAAGATCATAAAATATCATCTTAAAACCATGATATAAATATCAGCTGATAATCATGCTATAATCTAATCACATCAAACGTGCTGAAAAATTCACCAAAAATGTACCCTTTGACTGAAATATATAATCCGTCCATCGGGCTAAGAACTTTCGTCATGGGACTCTGGCCCCCTTCGTGAACGAAAGCCGGTCTCAAAAACCTCTCATAATCAATTCTAGAACATGGGCAAGGCCCCTCTGTGAACTATATGTGCACGATCAAGACCAATGTAAGATCAATACCCTCCGTGTAGGATAGAATACGGCCAATGCCCTTCTGTGAACTAGAAGAAGTATATAATCATAAGTACTTTTCTGGCCGATCTCAATATTACATGTCTTACATACCAAACAAATCGTAATATCATATGTCTTACATACCAAATCACAAATGTACTGTAAATAATCATTGAGATTCCACATGTATCATAATAAAAGGGATTTTCATAATAATCATATAATCGAACACATATTTGCACATACCTTGATAATAACTTAATTATAATACTTTTAAAAATATTTATATTTTTCCACTCACAGAACTATATACGCCAAAATCAAGTCGATCGGTAAACTGTCCCGATGTCCGTATCACTGCCTGAAATATAATATAATTTTTAAATCAACAATTAACTATTTTAAGTAGTTTCAATAATTAAATAGGTAATACCAAAATTTAATTATTTCACGTTTAGACGATTTCTAAAGTCTCTTTAATTACTAAAACTAATTTTTCTTTCATTTTACTCAATTTCATAGTTTATTATACTTAACCCCTTCAATAAAAATGAGTTTAATCTAACAACTATAAAATCAAACACAACCTTTCAATAAGTAACTTTTTACTTACCTTTCAAAATTGAGGAATTCAAGCATAATAGTATAACACACTTAATTCCTAACATGTTGGCGAATTTTCCTTTTTTTCCTTCATTTTCTTCCTCATTTTCTTTTTTTTTTCTTTCTCTTTTCTTCTTTCTCTCTGGTCCGTTTTCTTTGTATGTTTGTTATGTGTGTGTTTTTAAATTGGTTTTGGATTTGTATAGGTTTTCCACCGCCTACCACTTTTGTTTTATCTTTTGTCCCTTTTTTTAACTTAATGTATTACAAAACTCACCCCCTTAAAAGAATTTCGTCCTCAAAATTCAATTGACCAAGTACGAAAAAGTCGTGGATACTGAGAACGCATCTGCTCTTCACTTTTTCATGTCGCTTCTTCTATAACGTGATTCCTCAACAAGACTTTAACCAAAGAAATAGTATTACTACGCAAGACATGATCCTTTCTGTCCAATATCTGAACTGGTTCCTCTTCATAAGTAAGATTTTCCTTCAACTCTACTGGTTGTGATTCCAAAATATGAGACGAATCTGGAATATACTTACGATGCATGGAAACATGGAATACATCATGAAGTCTGGACAACTTTGTTTGCAAAGCCAATTGATACACAACTAGACCGATGCGTTCAACAATCCCATATGGGCCAATATACTTCGAACTCAATTTACCTTGTTTACCAAATCTGATAACACCTTTCCATGGCGACAATCGTAAGAAAACTCTATATCCAACATCAAATTCAAGGTTTCTTCTGCATCTATCTGTATAGTTTTTCTATCTATCTTGGGCTGTCTTTAACTTTTCTTTAATTATCTTTACTTTCTCGGTAGTAATCTGGACATATTCAAGACCCAATAACTTTCTTTCGCCAACTTCATCCCAACATGCTAGAGTTCTACATTTCCTACCATATAGTGCTTCAAAAGGAGCCATTTCTATACTCGAATCATAACTGTTATTATAAGCAAACTCCATCAAAGGAATATGAGTATCACAATTCCCTTTAAACTGTAATACACAAGCTCGTAACATATCTTCCAAAGTCTGAATAGTTCTTTTTGACTGACCATCTATTTGTGGATGGAAAGCTGTAATAAAATGAAGTTTAGTGTCCATAGCTTTCTGCAAACTGGGCCAAAATTTAGAAGTGAAACGAGAATCTCTATCTGAAACAATAGATACTTGTGCCCTATATAAACTGATTATCTCATTAACATATATTTTTGCCAATTTATCTAACGAGTAAGTGACTTTAATAGGTAAAAATCTAGTAGTCTTCATCAATCTATCTAAAATGATCCATATGCCATCATGTCCACTCTGAGTCCGTGGAAGTCCAAATAGAAAATTCATAGTAATGTGTTCCCATTTCTACTCAGGAATAGGCAATGTTTGTAACAATCCTACTGTTTTTTGATGATCTGATTTCACTTGTTGGTAAATGAGGCATCTGGATACAAACTCATCTATTTCTCTCTTCATTCCATGCCACCAATAGTGTTCTTTGAGTACATGATACATTTTTGTACTACCTGGATGCATCGCGTAAGCTAAACTATGTGTCTCTTCTAGAACTTCTCCCTTCAATTTCGAATCATCTGGAATACATCATCTGTTTCTCATAACTAAAGCTCCGTCATTTCGAATGGTATAATCTGTATGCTTACCTTTACTGACTTCTTCTTTCAATTTGCTTAACACTGGATCTTGAGTTTGAGTTTCTCTAACTGTGTCAATCAAAGTAGGCCTCACGTGGAAGTTGACAAACAATGCTCCTACACTGGTAACTAATAATTGGGCATGAGAAGCTCTAAACTCACCAAACAAAGATGAACATATTGCGTTAGTTTAGGTCATAGGACTCTATATTTTCCGACTGAGAGCATCAGCAACTACATTAGCCTTCACTGGATGATAATCAATTTTGCAGTTGTAATCTTTTATTACCTCTAACCATCTTTTTTCCTCAAGTTTAACTCTTTCTGATTGAAAATATACTTTAAGTTTTTATGATCTATATATATCTGGCATCTCCCGCCATACAAGTAATGTCTCCAAATTTTCAAGGCTAGGACAACTGCAACTAGCTCTAAGTCATGTGTAGGATAACTTAATACATGTTTCTTCAACTGCCTAGAAGCATACGCTATAACTTTCCCATTCTGCATTAAAACACAACCAAGACCCTGGCGTGAAGCATCACTATATATCACAAACTCTTTATCGGGAGATGAAAGGGTAAGAACTGGGATTGACACTAATCGATTCTTTAATTCGAGGAAACTTCTTTCACAATCTTCATTTCAAACAAATTTAACATTATTTCTAGTCAAACTGGTCAAAGGCAGAGCAATTTTAGAAAATCCCTCTACAAAACGACAATAATAACCTGCTAAGCCAAGAAAACTTCGTATTTCTGTCACATTAGTAGGCCTTTCCCATTTGATCACTACCTCAGTTTTCTGCGGGTCAACATAAATTCCCTCTACTGATTTGACATGTCCCTAAAATATAACTTTATCAAGCCAAAATTCACATTTACTGAATTTAGCATACAACTGCTTATCACGTAGAGTTTGCAAAATGATTCTGAGATACTCTGTGTGCTCATCATGATCTCGAAAGTACACTAAAATATTATCAATGAATACAATCACAAATCTATCTAAATATGGGCGAAACACTCTATTCATCATATCCATAAATGCTGCTGGTGTGTTGGTCAACCCAAATAGCATCACAAGAAATTCAAAATAACCATACCTTGTCCGAAAAATAGTTTTTGGCACATCATTGTCCTTGATTGTAAGTTGATGATATCCAGAACGCAAATCAATCTTTGAAAATACTACAGCACCACGAAGCTGATCAAACAGATCATCAATACGTGGCAAATGATATTTATTGCGAATTGTCACTTTGTTCAATTGTCTGTAATCTATACATAGTCGCATGGTGTCATCTTTCTTTTTCACAAACAAAACTAGTGCTCCTTACGGAGATACACTAGGTTTGAAGAAACCCTTGTCTACCAATTCTTGCAACTGAACCTTTAGCTCTTTCAATTCTGCTGGTGCCATTCTATAGGGTGCCCGTGAAATAGGTGCAGTTCCTCAAATCAGATCTATAGTGAATTCCACATCCCTATCTGACGGTAAGCCTGGTAATTCTTCTGGAAATACATCAGGTAAGTCCTTGACCACTGGGATGTCTTCAAGTTTTAGTTTGCTAACATCTGTATCAATCATATGAGCTAAATATGCATGGCAGCCCTTGTTGAGTAATCTTCTAGCGTCAAAGCAGATATCACACAAGACGGTAAAATTCTACGCTGTCCATTGAATATAATTTGAAATTGTCCTGGCTGTCTAAACAGAACTTCCTTTTGAAAACAATCAACTGAAGCTTGATTTGTTGCCAGAAGTCCATACCCAAGATAACATCAAAATCATGTATGTCAAGAGATATTAAATTTGCCTTCAGCTCGTTCTCTTTTACCTTAATCTCACAATCTCTATATATATTGTTTGCTAATAGTGATTCTCCTACTGATGTATTCACTACCAAACAACTGTCTAAAAGTTTTGGCTTTTGATTTGCATATAAAGCAAATGCAAATGACATAAAAGAATGTGTAGATCTAGGATCAATCAAAATACGAGCATTTCTATCAAAAATAGACAACATGCCCATTATAACATCTGGTGACTCCTCTGCTGCATGTTGAGTCATAGCAAAAACTTTGCCCTAGGTCTTCGGTCGTCTTACCTGCCCTTTTGATTTTGTGCCACTGTCGCTTGCGATATTATACTGGGCTACACTGTTTGTACCTGCTCTGTTAGCTGAATCATCTCTCTGAGTTTGATTCTGTCTTGTACTACCAGCACTCTACTGAGGAAACATCCTCTGTGCCATGCCACCCTCATAGAATACAACTGGCCCATTCCTTTTCAAATGTCCTTCTTGGCCACAGCGATAGCAAACACCAACTCTCTTGAACTTTAAACACTTTCCAGGATGAGATCTTCTACATAATTGGCAAGAAGAAAATCTGGCACTAGTAGAACTCTCTCCCTATCTCGGAGTAAATGATCTCTGGAAAGAACCCTGAGTATAATTACAACTAGCCAATGGCTGTTGTACAATACTGAGACTGAATCTAGGACCCTGAATTCCTCGAAATCGAGATTTGAATTGACCTGAACTAGACACACCAGTTCTAAATCCTCTACTGTCCCTCCGTGGGGGTCTATAACTAGAAGCACTTGCCATTGTCTGATTACAGCTTACTTTGAATATTGTTTGTTCTCCACCACTTGGCCTATCAGAAATGCTCTTTTCTACTCTCAAAGCTGATTCTACCAATTTGCCAAATTCATTCCAGCCTACAGCTGTTATTATTGACCTGATTTCTTCCCTTAACCCATTTTCAAATCGTCTGCATTTATCAATTTCGTTGCTTACCAGAACTTGGGCATACTTTGAAAGTTCAATAAATTTCACCTGATATTCTACAATAGTCATTTGGCCTTGTACTAGTTTCAGAAACTCTTCCTGCTTTGCATCATTATAGGACCGAGGATAATAGGCATCGTAAAAGATACGACAAAAATCTGTCCAATTAATGATGCAAATCAAAAGCACCGTACCAACTGCCACCAATCAATCATATGCACCGTATGGAAGGGTCTAGATATGTGCTCCGTACCGACCGCCACCAATCATATGCAGCCTCCTCTAATAAGAAAGTGGCAAGGCACAACTTCCGATCGTCTAAGCAACCCATAACATCAAATACCCTCTCTATCTTGGTCATCCATGCCTGCGCAACTGCAGGATCGACTATGTCAGTGAACACTTTAGCCCCTAATTTTACACAGCAGATGTAACGGCAATAGCAATTCTTTCAACGGCAATAGAATCAGTTTTAATCACATTTTCCTGTCCCCGTTGTTCAGGAGGTTGGTGAACTGATTCTTCTACCCTCTCGAACTCTCTAGGTTCATCTCCATCAGGAGCAATGTGAGATTGGGACGACATATCTTGGAGCCTTCAAGTTTTGCCACCACGAGGCATGACTCACCTACAGTTATGCATGATATGCTAAACATCATAATGTATAAATGTACAATGCAAATCTATGAACTCTAATGCATGCTCTGATACCAGACTAACACACCCCGCCCCGTGTAACACTACTAAAAGTCAGACCCACCATCAAGGCTACTACAAGCACAATATATCACTTTTTATAAATCATTTTTCTAACAAAATTTTGACATTATCTCCCATGTAAACAGGGCTAACCAACCTGTAATCAATTTCACACAAATTCCAAACTATAACACAACACAATAAAAATAAGCCGAAACCTCAACTTTTACCGAGAAATATAATGAAATGTACATAGGGATACAAAATACATAGTGAGCCCCATAACTATCTACAATTGATGCAAAATCACATCTAGACATGAACATGCGTTCCAAAACACTGACTACAAGTTCTATGAAGTGAGTCATACTAACAAACTGTCGTGTGGCTCTGACTCCAAAATCAAGACTCAACTCCAAAAGATGCCCAGATTCTCAATTGCTGCCTGATAAAAAAAAGTGAAAAAATATATGAGTTGATAACTCAATGAGTGGAGAAGTTCAAAATAAATATACTTTTTCATTTACACATTTTTATTGAAAATCAAGTTCATGTTATTTGATAATTCACAAGCTACCATCATGTAATTATAGCAAAAAATTGAATTATTTACATAAGATAATAAAATATCATCTTAAAATCATGTTATGAACATTAACTGATAACCATGCTATAATCTCATCACATCAAACGTGCTGAAAAATTCACAAAAAATGTACCCTCTGATTAAAATATATAATCCGCCCCTCGAGTTAAGAACTTTCGCCACGGGACTTTGGCCCCTTCCATGAATGAAAACCGGTCTCAAAGACCTCTCATAATCAATTCTAGAATACAGTCAAGACCCCTTTGTGAACTATATGTACACGATCAAAATCAATGTCAGGTCAAAACCTTCCGTGTAGGATAGAACACGGCCAATGCCCCTCTGTGAACTAGAAGAAGTATATAATCATGAGTATTTTTCTAACCGATCTCAATATTATATGTCTTACATACTAAACAAATCGTAATATCACATGTCTTACATACCAAATCACAAATGTACCATAAATAATCCTTGAGATTCCACATGCATCATAATAAAATGGATTTTCATAATAATCTTATAATCGAACACATATTTGCACATACCTTGATAATATACTTTATTTAATTATAAATACTTTTAAAAATATTTATATTTTTCTACTCACAAAACTATATACGCCAAAATCAACTCGATCAGTAAACTGCTCCGATGTCCGTATCGTCGCTTAAAATATAATATAATTTTTAAATCAACAATTAACTATTTTAAGTAATTTCAATAATTAAATAGGCAATATCAAAACTTAATTATTTCCCGTTTAGGCGATTTCTAAAGTCTTTTTAATTATTAAAACTAATTTTTCTTTCATTTTACTCAATTTTATAGTTTATTATACTCAACCCCTTCAATAAAATTGAATTTAATCTAACAACTATAAAATCAAATATAACATTTTAATAAGTAACTTTTTACTTACCTTTCAAAATTGAGGAATTCAAGCCTAATAGTATAACACACTTAATTCCTAACACGTTGGCGAATTTTCCTTTATTTTTTTTCTTCCTCTTTTTTTTTTTTCTTTCTCTGGTCTGTTTTCTTTGTGTGTGTGTTTTTTTAAATTGGTTTTGGATTCTGGGTTTTCCACCTACCACTTTTGTTTTATCTTTTGTCCCTTTTTTTATTTTTATTATTTTTTATTTTTTATAACTTAATGTTTTACAGGGCCAAGGGCTACAACGGGTCGGATACGTGGAGCTACTTCTCATGAGACGTAACAATAGTCCCCTAAGTTCAAGTATAGTTATTTATGTTATGGTTGAACTTCAATTTGAAATAGAACTTTCTGCTTTTCTTTTGGAGAATTTTTGAATTTTTTGGCAACTAATAAGATGTGCAAAGAAAAATCCATTGGATCATGCAATTAATTAGCATGAATAAAACTTGCATGAATAGTAATATCATTAAAATTATATTTCTCATTCCATACCTTGAAAATAATGTACGTTGCTTATCGGTGATTTTTGGTTACCAAGGATCTCGTACTTTGATTTTCTTATTTATTTACTAACCAATTTTTTATTTTTTTTTTAATTTCATATGTTGAAAATTAAGTATTTACACATAAAAACAAACTTTTTAAAAATTGTAATGAGTCTATAGAAAAGTAGACCTTGCTTTAATACCAAACAGTTACGATCTGAATTTTAGCAACTCGACACGTTCCAAAAAATAAGTTCCTTAACATTAATTGTCAAAAATATATAATTAAGAAAAGTGTTAGTTTGACTTAATTGATAAATAATGGAAGAACTAAATATTTTGACAATATAGACGTGGAAAAATATGGACAAAATGATTTTGGGAAGAGTTCGAGAAAAATTCAGCAAGCTAGTGCAGTTTTTATTCGGATAACGAAGTGAGTTGTAAAGATTATTTATCCTAGGAAACTTTCACTGAAAATTATGAAAATATAATAGATTGCATAAAGTTCATATACGAACAATATATTAAAAATGGGAAATTGTACCCGGGCGTTTAGACGCTCCTCACAATAAATGCTTGGGCCCCTTCCCCATGTGAGGGGTGTGTAAACGCCTAGATAAAAATAGCTCGGTCTATAAAAAATGGGACCCTATCAGTGAATTTTGAGGTGCAAAATTTTTTTTCAAAAATGCTGGACTGTACTCTCCATTTTGGCCTGACACAACTTACTAAAAATAATATAGAGCCCGTTTGGTACACATTAATGTAAAAATAAAAATGAAAAATATAGTTGTTATGGGCTCCACACAAGAGATAGAAATTCAAATTTGATGGCTTGATGTGATGGATAACGATCATATTTTTTATTTTAATGAAGAAAAAATGGGAAACAAACGGGGGCATAATAAATTTTACGAGACTCTATTCGACATGATTTTAATTCTAGATGATAGATTATTCATAACCATAATGAATTTAAAATATACAAACCATGGTGACTTTTGGGTATAGTGCTGAAATTTACTAAGTATGACCTTTCCTAAACTCATAAAATGATAAAAAGATTTATAAGAGAGTTCCATCCTCTACAAAGTTAAACAGTCGATTGAGAAAATAAAATATATCTAAGAAATTCCTAACATTACTAATATTTAAGACGAGAATTTAGGGATGACAAAAAGGCTCGAGAGCTTGGGCCGCACGTGGCTCTGCACGCAAAAACTCAAGCCGGCTTGGCTCGGCTCGAGGCTCGGTTTACTCAAGCCGGCTTGGCTCGGCTCAAGGCTCAGTCAAACCGAGCCTAAGCTCGGGCCGAGCCCCATCTTGGGGTGCCGGCCTGAGCCGGCCCGTGTGGCTCGTGGGCCGCTCGAAGAAAAAAAAATAAGTTAAAAGGCAGGGCAGCTTAGCTGCCTTTTAAGAAGGGGGAAAAAAAAAGAGCCGGCTCGGCTCGGCTCGGCCCGTTTTGGCTCGGTATGGCCCGAGCTTTGCCGAGCCTTGATTTTTTGGCCGAGCTTTTGCTCGGCTCGGCTTGGCTTATTGCCATCCCTACGAGAATCTATGGTCCAGTATCACATCAATGATCAATACATCATTGTCCAGTACGCTAATTTTAATTTAATATTATAAATTAGTAGGATGAATGTATCGATATTCGATAAGATGATTGCTAGTCAACGCAGTCGAAACATTCAATTACATTTTTACTCTCTTATTAATATAAACTGTAAATTATCACATCATAAAAAAATGGAAAATCAAGCAAGCGATAATGTGAAGGCCAAATCTAGAACTATTTTTTATTGAAAGAACAAAATATTTTATTTTATTTTTCGATAAAATACTTTATAATTCTTTTTATATAAAATCTATTTCATAATTTCTTCCGAAAGAGCCATGCACCGAAGTAATAGAATTCATATATAACCACATATTTTAAAAGATGTGGACAAGCCAGTAATAGCGCTGATTATGAGTAACTGATAAGTAATATCTTAACTAAAATTAATTAGATTTAATCTTAGTAAAATTATGATTATCCGATGGATCTAAGATAAGATATTAGAGATTCTTATATAAATTGAACTCCTAATTGCACTAGATATACGAGGCCATTCCTCCTACTCATAAATTTGACACAGTTATCTGACAAATAATCATAACATTTAACTTAAATCAATACAACGCTCAATATGTATTTCACTAAGATTACGTGAGAGTTCGTTATAACCATTTGAGATCCATAAGATATTGAGCGTTAGATTGACTCAAATTAAAGGTCATGATTTTAGTCAAATAAGCATGTCAAATTTATGGGTGACATGAACAATTTCGTTAGATATAAGACCTATTTTATCATTAATACAAACAAACAAAAAAATAACTTAAATAATAAATAATCAAACTCTTATTTGATTTCTACAAAAATAGTCTTTTATTATCTTTGATTTTGTCAAAAAAACGAGCGCTGACGGTGGACGACTTCCGTTGAATTAGTTAGTGGACTTTGGTTTATATTAGGACTTAACCATGAAAGCTTTGCTTAATTATGACTAAGACTTAAAAATTCTACTTTAACTAAATATTAGTATAATTTGAAAACAAATATTACCCATCAAGTAGTTTAGCTATAATTCAAATTTGGCTCATGCAAATTTGCAATTTTCTTGAATCCGTAATTCACCATTTAATATGAGATTTGAAATGGGCCTAAAGAGATAGGGTAATTCTAATTCATTCAATAATTAACTATTTGTCCCAAATAAATAAAAGCATGAAATTTAATATTTATTTCCACTTTGATCCCTTAACTTTTAAGATTATCTATATAGATCTAGTTAATTGAGCATAAGAAATTGACTTGCATAATGAATAGACTAAGCGTGATAATTCTAACAATTGACAAATAAATTGTATGAAATAAAACTTATGAAATTTTGGGTTCCACAACCTACCCTCAATATAATTTCTAACCTTCTCATGCTTCTGCTGCATTACTCTGATATCTTACATAGATAGCTATTATGCTTCATTAACGTAATCTTAAAAAAATAGAGTAAGATGTACGAGGATAGGATTGTGCAACTAATTAGCTTTTGATGTTTTTTATAATTACTAAAATATATTTTTGCTTACGAGAAATTTGAGTTCTTACGAAAGATTGAATGCAAAATATCCCTTCTTTTTTTTCTTTTCTTTTTTTTGTTGGAGTTTGCATTAAAGTTATAAATTTGTATGATATTTATAAATTTTTTAGATTAAGATTTCTATTATCCATTAGGTTTTCTACAAAGGAAAGAAGAAGAGACGTATGGAAAGAGAGTTTTTGACATAAGATATTTTGGGATCTAGTGTTAAAATATTTTGTGCATCTTTGTGCAATTCGCTAGTAAAAGTGAAATTCGTGAGATGGAAAATGAATTTTTAACGTGGAAAAATTGACCGATTCTATCTTATTCCAGTTGATTCCATCAATTCCTAGGAAAAATCAAAATGCTCATTCCAAATTTCCAGTGGAGAATATTATTAAAGAAGAAAATATGCTTCATTTATGATATGATTGAAAGAAAATTGTACCGTCTTGACTAAATTGATTAGGCGTTTTGCCATCATGGCTCACGTTTATGTGGAAAAGTGGCCATGAACGAATGTCAATAAAATACGAAAAAAAGTCTTGGTCAAGTAAACAGTAGGGCTGTAACTAAAAATCGCAAAATTGGAAAATCGAATCGAAATCATATTTTAGAAACCGTCAGTTTGGTGCCACGTGGACCTGATCAACGAAATGGTTTTGACCCAAACCAAATTGGTCGAAACGGGTTTGAAAATTTTAATTACGGTTTAAAATCAAATCGGACCGGCGAAAAAATATATAAAAATAAAAAAATGAAAAAATGATTTTTTTTTTTAAAATTGATCCAAATATGTAAAATTCAATAGTTTTGTTATTTGTGGGTATTTTTATCAATTCTTAATTTTCTAATACAGATATATTATTATTATCGAATAATCCTAATATATATTTAATAATTTCAAGACTAACATAATCTATCAAAAACCTTTTTCTTCTTCAAAATTTAGATGAACTCTAGTCGACACCCAACACAGTTTTGAGCCACCGGCACCACACACTTCTTTTTCAAATTTTTCACGCCTCTTCAAAGTTGAATTGAAGTCTATTATAACAAATCGGAGACAAAGAGATCCTAGACCTTCGGTGATAATATTTGCTATAAATAAAGTTTCAGATCAATAATTTTTTGGAGCAAACCAAGGTAAGAATTTGAAATTAAATGTGTTTCGTAATATCATACAAATGTAAACTTGTGTAATTGTTATGTTTAGATATTATAAATAATTGTTTTATTATTGTAGTTGGTTATTCTCTTTGTTTAATCAGTATTCGTTTTTTCAGATATGATGATCACGAAATCTTGTTGGACATCATTATTTTTTTGGACCTTATATCTAGTTTAGTAGACTTGTATTGTAATGTTATTGTATCGTCATTAGCCTAAAAAAGTGAACAAAAATGAAAAAAAATTATGTTTTAATTTATTGTAATTTCACTTTGATTTAGTTGATATTTAAATTTATAGTAGATATATTTAGCCCCTGTTTGAGCCATATTTTTCAGATCATCATAATGAGAAAATTGACTATTGGAGAGGAGGTTGGGTCCCACACATGAAATAGCAGGTCAACAAAGGCGGCTGAACTTGTGGAATAACGGTCTAAATTTTCATTTTTTTGTTCCAAAAATTTGGTTCAAACAGGAGATTAGTTTATTTTAGATTTATTACTAGTAAGATATAAATACATATTAAATTCAATGAACTAATGACATAAAAGTAGACGGGAAAAAAATATATATGGTGAAATCGGCAGTTTAAAACCGGACCAAACCGTTAGGTTTAGGTTTGAGTTTTTTTCAAACCGTTCAAAATGGTTTGGTTTAGCTTTGGATTTTTCTCAAACCGTTTTGAACGGTTTGGTTTGAAAATATGTCAAAAATCGATAAAACCGGACCGCTTACACCCCTGGTAAATTGGGGTGTTCAAACCTTTTATATGGAATGGAGCCTATCTTGCGCAGGTCTCATCAGATGTGAGGAGTGTGGCCAAATATACACCAAGATTTTGAGAGGAATTTCTAAATGTAGCATTCAACAAGTTTTCATCGTAGATTTCAAAAATCTCAGTCTTTGAGAGACAATAATTTTTCTTTTGTTCTTAGAGTTTTCACATGATTCCTAGTGAAAATATTTGCACTCTATTTTATTTTTCTGCTTCGTGGATAAATTTTTATCAATTTTTCAACAACACATTTAATATGAAGTTTAGGTACACCAACAGGTGCAATATAAGAAAACCACATAAGGAATCTATAGGGAGTTTTAAAAATTAGGGAAAAGACATTTGTACCCGGTGGTTTACACGTCGGGTTACTCGGGCCCACCCTCCGCCTTAGATTGGGGTCGGGTCCCACGAGTGGGTCCCGGTGTGGGGCCTCGCCCCATGTGAGGGGCGAGGTGGGCCCATGTAACCCGGCGTGTAAACCGCCGGATACACATAGCAAGATTCTAAAAATTATACAGAACTTACTAAAGTTTGATTTTCACAATAGATTCTCTTTCTCACTATTTTATTTTTATTTTTTGTATATTTCTTACTTTACCCATTAATATTTGTATTACCATTAGAGTTTAATCTTTTTTCATCTCTTAAAGGAAATATTGTTATGAATTAATCAAATTGCAATTTTACATAGTATAATATTTGCATTTGTTCTTTCTTATTTTTATTATTTAATATAGTTTTTTTAATATTCGTACATTTATGAAATTCTAAAGTGTAGAAAACTGTATTTTTCTTATCATAATACCAAAAACATAACAAAGTTACCATTAAATGAGGTCCAAAGTTTGATTATATTTCCATTCTTTTTCATAATTCATGTTTTCTTTTATTTATTTATTTTTCCTCTAAAGGAAAAAAAAAAAAGAAACTTAATTTCCAAAAATTACTATTGAGTTGTAACCATTTCTGAGAAAAGCAAAAAAATGAAACTTCTTCAAGATTTATAACATAGCAATTTTCTTATCCGAAATAAATTAAATTTCTTTCTAAATCTGTTATAAAGATAAGGGTAAAATAAAAATGTTATATTTATTTTTGCCTAGAGGGAAGATTTTGTAGTTTTTTTTTTAAAATATTGTGTGTGTCTCTATAATAGTCAGAGAATTTATGGGTGTCTTTGCTATTATCACTAATATTTTTTTTTCTCTTTTATAAAAAAAACATAAATAAATAAAGTAAGAAAATTGCGATCAATGTTTTGATTATAAAAAAGAAAAAAGAAAAGATTACATTTGAGCTCTAATTCTTATTCAATGTTAACTTTCTTGTATTTTCCGGATTATGATAGAAGTGCTTCATTGTTATGGTTATTATATGATTGAAGAAAATTATAGTGAGTCACCAATGTGAAGACTAGACGTTTTACTTGCAGACAAATGGTACCTCCACTGTTGGCACATGATTTCTGTGGAAAAGTGGCCGTGAACAAGAAGTCGATAAAACATTGCCACCATAACAGAAATTCCTTCATGTCATCTTTCCTCTCCTTTTCATTGAGTCCCTATTTGGTTTAATAAAAAAAGTTTATAAAAATTTAAGTCGAAATTAAGAATTAATTTTACTCAAATATTTTATAAAATTCATAATTTTTATCAACTTTTCAACCATAAATTTCATTATATTTTATCAAAATCTACTAAAAAAATCTGATTTTCAATAAAACCAAATAGGGGTTGTGGAAAAAAATAGTGGCTTGATTTGGTTTGAAGATGAAAATTTGGCAAGTTCACATTAAAGATTTGGGTTACTAATCTTAATAAGGTTGATCTTTTACCATGGAACTCCAAATCTTAACATGGTATCAGGGTTCATTAAATTCAAACGAGTGATTCGTTTCTATTAGGACTCAAGAAAGAGCATAAGAATTTCAAGATTGGTCTGCTCAAACGAGTTACTATTTTACAGAGGCATGTTAAGAGATAAAATTTCACGTCGATAGATGAAAACATAGACGAATTTATAATAAGTTTGACATTTTACCATGGAACCCCAAAACTTAACACAAATGAACCCAGCTAAATGATTTAGTTCGAATTTACGATTTTATAATGTTTTTCATCCGTGGAAATCGTAGTTCAAACTTGTCCAGAGAATAGAAACTTTTAATGGAATTCGTCCATTGCATGAAATCAAAATATTCAACATTGTCAAATATAACTAGGTGAGGTAGTTTCAAAACATGTTTTAATACATGCATTTGTTTTTTTTCCAAGAGATTATTGTCGGTAATAGGAAATATACTATAGATACATCTACTTGCCCATAACCAAATATACATCAAGATATCGAGAGGAAACCCTAAAGGTAGCATTCAACAAGTTTTCTTAGCAGCTTTCAAAAATCTGAGTCTTTGAGAGACAATAATTTTCATTTTAAAGATGCTATGTGTACATAGTATTTTGTACATAATGGCGTCCTCCACTCACATAGTGGGGGACCTTGTACAAAATATTATGTACGACAAGATAAATCCTTTTCTTTTTGTTCTTAGAGTTTTCGCATAAATCCTGGTGTAAATATTTTCACTATTTTACATTTTTATGTCTTCGTAGATAAATAGGAAAAACTAGATAGACTTTCTTAATGGATTAGATAATGTCTTAAATAAGAATTTGTTTCTTTTTCTTGTTAACATTAATAACTACTGCCGGTCTTCTTAACTGCAAGTTCATGCACCTGGAAACTTGAATTCACGCAAGCTACACTACGTTTCAGCATTGATGGAGGCAAGGAGATCTGGAAACTATGAACCAACTGTTTGGAATGATGATTTTGTGCAGTCAATATTTACTCCATATGCGGTAAGATAAAGAAAATAACGACCCTCTCATTTTTCATTGTGTGTCTCTGATACTGTCATGTTAAACCTGCAGGGAAAAGAGCATATGCAACTCGTTGAGAATTTGAAAGAAAAAATAAGAATTATCATCAACGAAACAGAAGATGTGCTTCATCAACTTGAGCTTATTGATAATTTGCAAAGGTTTGATGTTTGTTACCACTTCAAGGATGAAATAAAGAAAATATTGGAGGACATATATCTAACTAATAAAGATTCCAACAATCAAAACGAAAAGGATTTGTATTCAACAGCTCTGAAGTTTAGACTCCTTCGACAACATGGATACCATGTCCCTCAAGGTATAGTCCCCCTTCTCGACAACTTCTTTTGTTTTTATAGAAACTTTAAAAGATAACAAAAATAACCCTGAAAATGTGTTTGAGGTGGGTGGGTTATGTTAGGGGTGGTGTTACCTTTTTAATTTCTGTAACAAGTTTTTACTTTTTCAGAAGTTTTCTGCAGTTTCATGGAAGAGGGAGGAAATTTCAATGCAGAACTTTCTGGGGATATAATAGGAATTTTGTCTCTGTACGAAGCTTCATTTCTATCGTTGGAAAATGAAGGCATCCTGGATAAGGCTAGAAATTTCGTAACTCATCATCTCAAGGAAAGACTCCAGCATATTACGGACCAAGGTCTTGCTATGCAAGTCAGCCATGCATTAGAGCTTCCGCTGCACTGGAGAGTGCAGAAACTTGAAGCAAAGTGGTTCATATATGTATACGAGAATAGACATGATGCAGACTATAATTTACTCGAATTTGCGAAGTTGGATTTCAACATCGTACAGGCTATATATCAAGATGAAATAAAGCAAATGTCAAGGTAAGTAGAATTACATTAGAGTTCCATCTAAGAAAAATATAAAAAGAATCCCTTTTTTTCATTTTTAGCAAATCTTGTGTTTAACTTTGTATTTGATCAGGTGGTACAAAGAAACCTGTCTTACAGAGAAGTTGAGCTTTGCTCGGCACAGATTGGTGGAGTGCTTCCTGTGGGCATTGGAATTCACTCCAGAGCCACAATTTCGATACAGTAGGAGGATTTTAACCAATATTGGTGTCCTATTAACAATCATTGATGACTTATATGACGTATATGGGAGATTAGACGAACTTGAGCTTTTTACTGATATAGTGGAGAGGTTGGTTTATAATAATGCACAATGTTTAGTTCTTGTGTGACAACATGACCCATCAACATAGCCCATGCTCACTTAGGCCGTGCCATATTTTTAACCTCTATTTGTTTTAATTAAAAAGTTTAAAAAAATAAATTAATAATTAATAATTAATTTTAACCACACATTTTATTAAACCTACATTTTTTATCAACTTTTCAACCATAGCTGGTTTTTTAGCAAAACCAAAAATACAGATCCATGTGAATTGGTCTAGGTGGGTTGGAGGCTTTGAGCCATGCCTATCATGGCTTGTAAAAACTGGTCAGCTCACTATACAAATGAAAAGGCGACTGGTACAGGGGCCCGTACGTGAAGCAGGCCCCACAAAGGAAACGGCAACTCAACTCATTTTATGCATTGAAAAATGTCGAAGTGCCCGAATTTTGGTGACCGAATGGATGACCGACCCTCACATGGAGCATGGACCCCCCTTAATAAAGTAATGCCCGACTTCCGAGGTGTGAGTGTTCGGTCATCCCACATGCCAACTATTATATTTGTGTAACATGGTTCTTATGCATTTATCAAACCCCATCTTCACACAAAGTAAAATAAAAATAGAAATATGACAATCTGGTTTTGAATATTTTTATTCCGTCCCTCAGGACAATCTTTATTTTTTTTGGTATATCAGGTGGGACATCAATGCATTAGAACAGCTTCCAGAATACATGAGGATTTGTTTCCTTGCTCTCTTCAACTCCATTAATGAAATGGCTTACGATGTTCTTAAAGACCATAATTTCAACATAATCCCAAATGCCAAGAAAATGGTATTATCATTTTTTTCTCTGTATTTTATTCTACTTTTATGTCTCGTGATAGGTTTTTTTTTTTTTTTTTTTTTTCAATGTTACATACTAAAAATTATTAATTCTTGATCAATATCTCTGACTCTTCATTTTATAATTTTTACATATATCAGTGGGCCGAGCTTTGTAGAACCTATTTGATGGAAGCTAGATGGTATAACAGTGGGTATTTTCCCAGCCTGAGTGAGTTCCTCAACACAGCCTGGATATCCTCAACAGGACCTCTGATTCTTTTTCATGCTTATGTTTGTACAATAAACCCGTTAACAAAGAAGGATCTGGTACGTATGGAGCAATACCCCGATATCATGCACTGGCCATCACTGGTTCTTCGCCTAACGGATGACTTAGGAACTTCATCTGTAAGCAAACTCAACTCTAAATGTTTGGTGCACAGTCCAGTTTTTCTAAAAATAAATAAATAAATAAAAACAAGGTAGTTAGTCTTGTATGATATTGCATATTAAACACAATTTTTTCTTTGATACAATACAAGTATAATCATCCATACATGATATTATTTTTAATATTTGAACTCAAACATCTATCCAGGATGAACTCAAGAGAGGTGACGTTCCAAAATCAATTCAGTGTTACATGAACGACACAGGTTGCTCCGAAGAGGTTGCTAGAGACTACATCAAGGATCTAATAGATGTGACATTGAAGAAAATGAATAAGGATATACTAATCGACTGCCCCTTCAAGGATTTCGTTGGTCCTGCAATGAATCTAGCACGGGTTACTCAATCCATGTACCAGTATGGAGATGGATTTGGAGTTCCTCATCTCGAGACTAAAAAGAACTTAATTTCATTAATTGTTGAACCAATTCCAATGCAATAATTCTGTGGGGGCGTGTAATGAAAGTAATGCCGTGTGTTAATTTGAATTTCTAGTCGCATTCTGAAGAAGTTTTATTTTATCTTTGCAAGAATAAATTTTTCATACGGTGTTTAGTTATTTTTTTCATTTCTTTTATTTTTAATAATTTATGTAGCTGAAAAATTATTTATTTAGTCGATTACTGCTACATTAATTACTAGATACGTAATTATGTTTCATTTACAAAAATATTAAATTATTTAATATATTTTTAAAAAATGCAGTACAATTAATAAAAAGACCACAACTAAGAAAATATTAAATTAGTTTTAAATAATCGTGTATGTTGCATTTTAAAACTTTTTGAGTACTTTTATTTTAATTCGTTCATCTATTATTATTGATTACGCGATTAAAGTTTATTGCTGAAGATGATGATGATAATAATTAACTACTTAATTATGAATTAAAATTTATGTATTATGTAAAATAACACAAATACCCTTCATATCACTTGTTCATACATGAAAGAAGGGCAAAATGGACTTTTTTTCACATTTGGTGCTGTGTTGGAGTGGTATATTTGGTGAAAAATGGTGAAATTTGGGGGAAAATGGTGGGATGGTGTGTGGGTTGGAGATGCCCTGATATCTGCACTTTTTATATTATGGTCTAATTCTTTGTGTTTAAAAGACTGCTGCTAATATCATGGCATATAGCCATACTTAATCTTAGATATATTGTAGTGTTGAATATTGGTTGCATGCCAAAGAAATTGTGACCTTTGACAAGTCCATATTTTGTTCAGGGTGAGAAGAAACGAAATCTGGCCTGGCGCCCTTTGCCAAAGCCTATACTACGCCGCGTTTGTGAACTGGCCACCATTTATCCTTATCCAAATGGTCGTAAACCTCCCAAGATTATTCACCGTGTTCCCCCTGACAGAAGTACAGATATAACATTGAGCGACTACAGAAGAATTCTCCGAAGCATAAATGGCAGCTGATACTTTTGTTGCTAAATTTCTGGTGTTCCATATTTTTTTGTATTATGCATCTATGCTTTGTAAAACAGCGTGTTTTCAAATATTTTGAACCGATTGTCACCCGAAATATGAGAATGCTTTAAATCTTTCGATTTTCTCTGTTTCCGAGTATGTCGAATTTTAACACAGTTTGAGAATTTTTGCCCCTCGAGCTGCATATATTTAGGTCACTTGTAAGCACTAGAAATTGCAATTGTAGTATGTCGATGGACTACACCTGCATGGTTTTAAGCTTTAAAAACTTCGAGAATCCCCTAGCTTCTTTCACTCTGTCCCGAAGCAGAGATAAATTCCTGAAAAATCTTGATTAATTATCTGATATTTGGCCAACAATTAGATTTTATGTTTATTTGCATTCGGTGAAATTTTTGATGTGATTAGGTCTCCGAAAGAGACATAATTTGGAGGGCCATTAGTTAACGAGACTGGATGGAGGCAGGTCCCAGGAGAGATAAGTATAGGCTGTATGGTCCCCCCAATTATTCTGTGTACAGAATAATCTCACAGGAAAATTAAGAATGTGAGTAAAATATTATCAAAAAAAATACCTTTCCGCCCCCGTTGCGTGTGTGACCTGTAAATGCCCTATGAGGACCCCCTTTCTGCCAAGTGCTTCCCTGCTCCCCGAGTCGTGTAAAGGTAGTTAGGTTAACCTCTTTGGAGAAGTGGTTCCTATCGAGATTGGCATTGGCTCATACTCGTTGAGCTTTATTTATTAAATTTCTGTTTGTTAAAAATTAAAAATTATATTTTTTTATCGAAATCAAAGTCAACAATTAATTTTAATCTCACATTTTATAAGATCACAATTTTTCAACCATACATTTCAAAATCTATTTTTAATTTCTACAAAATAGGATTGAGCCTTTGTTTGATCTCCATTCTCCTTAAAATAAATTTCTCTCTTCTTTTCAACAATACGTTCTTTAATAAAATGATATCACATGCAAATATAAAAAAAATTTCTTATTTTTGAACCATACATTCTCTGTCAATCTATTATTTCAAAATGCAATCTTAAGAAAAATAGGGCTCAAACAACTCAGTCTTATGTAAACATTAACTAAAATTTTGTAAGGTATAGACAAACGTATCTAGCTTAGCATGCCCCGATGGATTATATATTATGAACATATTGAGTCTACAAAAATAACACATAATGAGAAATTACATACGTGGATTCGAGTTTTAATTTTAAAATGTAAAAATTTTGGATCTTGCCACCCTAAAGGATGCGAGTCAGAAAATTTCTTTCTTTTAACTTAAATTTTTGGTTGATCTATGAATTCCAAATTTCATCCCCTCCAGTCCATATTGGGAAATAAATGGATACTTGGATCCACGTAGGTCCCAGGAAAAATAATCCAGTGCCACTGCCAGCTAATATTTATATAAGAAAAATGTGTATAAATGCACATGGAGAAAGTTTATTATCTAGTCCAATCAAATCATTGCTATTTATCAATGAAACATCGATGATGTGATAACTCATTGTTCCTTACATTTTTATCTCTCTTAAGATCACGTCTCCAAAAATCGCCAAATTGAAAAATAGAATCGAAATCGCATTTTAAAAACCATTGGTTAAATGTCACGTGGACCTAGTCAACGAAATGATTTTGAATCAAACCAAATTGGTTTAAATAGTTTTGTTTAAGTTTGAGAATTTTAATTGCGGTTTAAAATCAAACTAAACCGGCGAAAAAATATGTAAAAATAAAAAAATGATTTTTTTTTTTAAATTCATCCAAATATGTAAAATTCAATAGTTTTGTCATTTGTAGGTATTTTTGTCAATTTCTAATTTTCTAATACAGATATATTATTATTATCCAATAATCCTACTTTATATCTAATAATCTTAAGATTAATATAATCTATCAAAAGTCATTTTCCTCTTCAGAATTTAGATGAATTCCAGCTGACACCCAACACAGTTTTGAGCCATCGACACCACACACTTATTTCTTAGATTTTTCATGCTTCTTCAAAGTTGAATTGAAATCCATTATATTAAATTGGAAACAAAGAGATCCTAAACTTTCGGTAATAATATTTGCTACGAATAAAGTTTCAGATCAATAATTTTTTTGAAGCAAACTAAGGTAAGAATTTGAAATTAAATGCATTTCGCAACATCATACAAACGTAAACTTGTGTAATTGTTATGTTTAGATATTAAAAATAATTGCTTTATTATTGTGGTTGGTTATTCTTTTTGTCTAATCAGTATTCTTTTTTCAAATATGATGATCACGATATATTGTTTGACATTATTATATTTTTTGGACATTATATCTAGTTTAATATATTTGTATTATAATGTTATTGTATCGTTATTAACCTAAAAAAATTGAACAAAAATGAAAAAAAATTATGTTTCAATTTTGTGATTTCACTTTGATTTAGTTGGTATTTAAATTTATGGTAAATATATTTCGCCCCTGTTTGAGCCATATTTTTCATATCATAATAATAAGAAAATTGACCGTTGGAAAGGAGGTTGGGTCCCACACATGAAATAGCAAGTCAACAAAGGCGGATGGACTTGTGAGATAATAGTCCAAATTTTGATTTTTTTTGTCTCAAAAATTTGGTTTAAACAGGGGCTTAATTTGTTTTATATTTATTGTTAATAAGATATAAGATATATTGAATTTAATGAATTAATGACATAAAAGTAGAAAGACAAAAAAATATATGGCGAAACAGGCGGTTTAAAACCGAGCCAAACCGTTGAGTTTAGGTTTAAGTTTTTTTCAAATCGATTTAAACGGTTTAATTTGAAAATCTGTTAAAAAACAATAAAATCGGACCGCTTACACCCCTAATTCTTCACAGACTGTCACATCACTGATGTTCCACCATTATAATAATAAATAGCGTTATTTATTCTGAAATAATATTTTTTGAAGAATGCGATTAAAAAATAAGGAAAACATTTGGATTTATGTGTAAAATTATTTTATGAGAGAATCCGAGAATGTACGATTAAATGAGTTTTTTAAAAAATGAACCTGATCAGGGGTATATGCATACACCACATATACATTCACACACACACACACACGTGTGTGTGTGTGTGTAATTAATTAATTTCAAAGACGACTACCTCCTTCAAGGGATAATTCCATTTATACAATGTATTTGGACACCATTGTTGATAATGTTGCGTGTGTCAAAAAGTGTTGGTTGAAACGATAAATTATTTTTTAAACTATCAAATAACAACATGTCACGTGTCATGTTGTCAATAATGTTGTGACATGGATTGTACACCAAGTATGATTGTCCTTCGAGTATTGAGTTAGCCGAGATTCACATTAATGGTGTTGAGGTGTCACCAACATGCAAGCTTCTCTCTCCATTCCTTAATGCTTTGTGCGTGGAGGCCTGGGTGAGGTGGGCGGGGTTGGCGTAGGAGTGGTTTAAGGTACTAATGTAAAGAAATTGAGGCAGGATTCCCTAACTAGGACAGCTTGTGTTCTATGAATCTTGCTTACGGGTTGAACCCCTACTGAATACTCACAGCACGGGTGGGTGGAGTTTTTAATAGTTTTTTATACAGATGGATCCCATGGTGTGAGACTGTGAGTGTTGGTAGGGTTTCACCCCTACCCTGTTAACCCAACAAATTCCATGTTCTATTATTATGTTGTCAGCTTCTACAAAATATCCATGCCTGTAGGTGCCTGAACATTTGCATTCAAAATCAAATTTTCCAGCAAAACCACCATATAATTAGAGCATGTTTGGTAAATTTTAAATTATGATTCCTAGTACCTACAACTTACAATCATTTATTATCCACACATTCTGTTCTAATGACCTCATTATTAAAGGTGTTGATATACTGGGAAGAAAGGAAAAATTCGAAAAAATCTTGTTAATAAATATTTTTTGCTGTGTATAGAATTGCTTAGCTTGGTAGTCTATAGGGGCTCTTATCCAAGTGTTTTCAATTACTTTCATGAATGAGTCCAGTGCAGAGTTAATATACCATTTGAGTTTACCATGAATCAATCGATTCCTTTATGACTTATTACTACTCCTTTGACCACTTTATTTACACATGGAGTCGGAGAAAATAAAATTTTGTGTGTGTGTATATATATATATATATATATATATCGGACAATAACTAAAGACATTGCCTCAATGTCACTTTAAAATACGGGAAAAAGGAATTTTATTACCATATTTGATATGTAATATTAGACACATCTTATGATTGGAACACAATAATATACAAGACTCCGTCCAATCCGCAAATCTAACTGCTCGGGTCGGGATGGATGCCCCCTTTTGTTTAAGTACGCTCAGAATCAAAGTGTCGAGATTTTACCACTTCTTGAATCAAAGAAGAAGTTGTTTACGTGAAGAACAACATTGTAGTACGGGCAGTA
>NW_019267767.1:215800-217948 GCF_002742605.1 Olea europaea var. sylvestris
TGGGCCAAACCTTTACCATCTCTCCCGTTTTTCACTTCTCCTGCAATTTGTGATTTAGTCTTTTTTGTCCATGAGGTTTTCAACAGTTTTGGGATCGAGTCGACATAGCTAGACTTGAATGGATGGGATAAAATCCTTGGCAAGATGGCGGAGAGTGAACGAGACATACCCTTAAGAATATTCAAGGCCCTCTACACTCCTCATAAGTCGTAGGGATACGTCCTTCACGACTCATACTATCATCATTGTATTCAAGTGAGGCCCCATTATTGAGGGGCATCAAGTCCTTGGTCAAGAGCTTAAAGAGGTCATTCTTCTATATCCGAGATAACTGAAAGTTTTGCACTGATGACCCTAGGCCAAATATTAGTATTATAGAGGATATGACCATTCACAAAAATGTGTTTACTTTCTGTAATGATATGCATTAATTCTTCTTCATCTTATCAGTGTTGTTTGTACTGAAATTTTCCAAAAACTGTTCTTATCAAGGATGAGGTAAAATTTTTCAATCGTCTTTTATGGGTAAACAACAATTTTTATTGTCTTATATGATTGAAATTGTTTAACTAATCGTTTGAAACATTGTTGGTTTTGTCATTTTATAATATAAATTGTTTTTTGTGTAATATATTTTGTTTGTTTTCTTATTGGTTAGTTTTAAGTTAACAATAGATTGTATAATACACTGTTGAATTTGAATCTACAATGATTTTGGGGGGCCTATTTTACACAGCTTCTCTCGAGCCCTGAAAATCACAAAACCAGCCCTGATTGCACGCACCCAAGATAAAAAGACAACCAAAATGTACGTGGCGTACTGCACTTAGCTGCAAGAGAACCAAATACTCAATTCTGTAGTAAACCATTGGCCTTCAGATAAACCACAGATTGATCATATATTTCTTCAATCCCATACTTAAAGCTGAATCCCTCTTTAATAATCTTGACTGGTGAGATTACTAGCTTGGCTTCAGAAGGGAATTCTCCAAAACTGCAATAGAATAAACGGAGAAATCTTTGTTTCATTTTTCTTTTTAATACTGTCGAGTACTACACAATCAAATGTACCAAACGAGCCACAAATGGTTTGCAAGTAAACTTACTCGGTAGGGATTTCATACATGGAAAATCTTTTGTTCAAGAATTTCGCGAGTTCACAAAAACTGCTATTGACAGCACAGCAAATGTATCGACCAGAAGCCGATTTCTTCTCAGCTATAAATACATGGGCACGACAAACGTCCTCAACATGTGTCAGGGAGATTGAACCTGAAAGAATCTGCATCCCCTTCAATTGATTTATGAGGGACTCATTTCCTGCAAAATGTTCATATGTACATATTATCATATATTTTTCCTTAATTTCAAGATTATATTTCATACCACCTGTGATCAAGGAAGTGGCAAGGCTGATGCTGGGAGGAATGTCTGGAGTGAGAGAAGGACCAGCAATGAGAGATGGAATAATAGTAATGAGATCAATGTTATTTTCCCTGGCGAATTTCCGTGCAGTCTTCTCAGCAAGTATTTTTGAGACAGGATACGCCTGAAAAGATTTTGTAAACATAGTCGGGCTTTACTTTTATTAATGGACCATCTCGTCTGGAAGTTTAACATTTATTAAATGAACGGAAAGCAGATTCAGAAAATTGCCCCAAGTAGGCGGCTTCTTAGAAGTAAGAAACTCAGCGTCGCTCCAGTTTTCCTCATCCATAACGAGGCCTTTCCCGTCAAACTGATTTATAGTGATAGCAGCAGCCGATGAGGTTAAAATTACACATTTGACAGTATCCAATTTTGCACAGGCGTTCGTTACATTAATAACTCCTTCAATTGCTGGTTTTATCATATGAATCTGCATAAAAAAATAAGTAAATCCCCGTTAGTTTAAAGTCGTGAAAATGGGATAATGCCATTGTTATAATCATAATAGCATCGTATACTTCAGGATCTTCAGAAGCAAAATTAATAGGCGTTGCGACATGGAAGACAGTGTCACCGCCTGCTATAGGACCATTTAAGCTTGCTTCATCAGTTAAGTCTGCTCGAGAAAGCTTCAAGTTGCCTAAACTTTTCAATGCCAAGAGGGGAGAAATCTTTTTCTCATTAACTGCAGAAAATGTTGGGAAAAAATTGTAGCAACAA
>NW_019267767.1:221870-264673 GCF_002742605.1 Olea europaea var. sylvestris
GAAATTCGGCAAGTTGATCGTAAACAAATATCGCGTCGGTTGTAATTTCGTCATTTTTCGCGAAGGTCGGAAAAGAAAATCGCACCGTGGGCAATTTCGTCATTTTTCGCGAAGGTGTCGGAATGGGCTAAAATTTGACAGGTTGATCGGAGACAAAAATCGCGTAGGGGGCAATTTCGTCATTTTTCGCGACGGTGTCGGAATGGGCTGAAATTTGACAGGTTGATCGGAAACAAAAATCGCGCCGGGGGCAATTTCGTCATTTTTCACGGCGGTGTCGGAAGGGGCTCAAATTAGACCGTTTTATCGGAATCAAAAATCTCGTCGGGGGCAAATTCGTCATTTTTCGCGACGGTGTCTAAATGGGCTGAAATTTGGCAGGTTGATCAGAAACAAATATTGCGCCGGGGACAATACCGTCATTTTTCGCGATGGTGTCGGAATGGGCTTAAATTTTGCAGGTTGACCGGAAACAAAAATCGGGCCGGGGGCAATTTCATCATTTTTCGCGATGGTGTCTGATTGGGCTGAAATTTGGCAGGTTGTTCGGAAACAAATATCGCGCCGGTTGCAATTTCGTCATTTTTCACGAAGGTCGGAAACAAAAATCGCGTCGGGGGCAATTTCGTCATTTTTTGCGACGGTGTCGGAATGGGCTGAAATTTGGCAGATTGATTGGAAACAAATATTGCGCCGGGGGCAATATCGTCATTTTTCGCGACGGTGTCGGAATGGACTTAAATCTGGCAGGTTGACCGGAAACAAAAATCTGGCTGGGGGCAATTTCGTCATTTTCCGTGAAGGTGTCGGAATGGGCTAAAATTTGACAGGTTGATCGGAAACAAAAATCGCGCCGGGGGTAATTTCGTTATTTTTCGCGACGGTGTCTGAATGGGCTGAAATTTGGCAAGTTGATCGGAAACAAAAATCGCGCCGGGGGCAATTTCGTCACTTTTCGCGACGGTGTCTGAATGGGCTGAAATTTGGCAAGTTGATCGGAAACAAAAATCGCGCCGGGGGCAATTTCGTCACTTTTCGCGACGGTGTCTGAATGGGCTGAAATTTGGCAAGTTGATCGGAAACAAATATCGCGCCGGTTGTAATTTCGTCATTTTTCGCGAAGGTCGGAAAAGAAAATCGTGCCCGGGGCAATTTCGTCATTTTTCGCGAAGGTGTCGGAATGGGCTAACATTTGACAGGTTGATCGGAAACAAAAATCGCGCAGGGGGCAATTTCGTCATTTTTCGCGACGGTGTCGGAATGAGCTGAAATTTGACAGGTTGATCGGAAACAAAAATCGCGCCGGGGGCAATTTCGTCATTTTTCACGGCGGTGTCGGAGGGGCTAAAATTAGACCGTTTTATCGGAATCAAAAATCTCGTCGGGGGCAAATTCGTCATTTTTCGCGACGGTGTCGGAATAGGCTGAAATTTGGCAGGTTGATCAGAAACAAATATTGCGCCGCGGACAATATCGTCATTTTTCGCGACGGTGTCGGAATGGACTTAAATTTGGCAGGTTGACCGGAAACAAAAATCGGGCCGGGGGCAATTTCGTCATTTTTCGCGAAGGTGTCGGAATGGGCTAAAATTTGCCTGGTTGATCGGAAACCGAAATCGCGCAGGGGACAATTTCGTCATTTCTCTCGACGGTGTCGGAATGTGCTAAAATTTGACAGGTTGAGCGAAAACAAAAATCGCGCAGGGGGCTATTTAGTCATTTTTCGCGACGGTGTCAGAATGGGCTGAAATTTGACTGGTTGATCGGATACAAAAATTGCGCCGGGGCAATTTCGTCATTTTTCGCGACGGTGTCGGAATGGGCTAAAATTTGGCATGTTGATCGAAAACAAATATTGCGCCAGGGGCAATTACGTCATTTTGCGCGACGGTGTCGGAATGGGCTGAAATTTGGCAGGTTGATCGGATACAAAAATCGCGCCGGGGGAGATTTCGTCATTTTTCGCGACTGTGGCGGAATGGGCTTAAATTTGGCTGGTTGAACGGAAACAAAAATCGCGTCGGGGGCAATTTCGTCATCGACTGGGCTGAAATTTGGCAGGTTGATCGGATACAAAAATCGCGCCGGGGGAGATTTCGTCATTTTTCGCGACTGTGGCGGAATGGGCTTAAATTTGGCTGGTTGAACGGAAACAAAAATCGCGTCGGGGGCAATTTCGTC
Source organism: Olea europaea var. sylvestris (assembly GCF_002742605.1). Taxonomy (NCBI): domain Eukaryota; kingdom Viridiplantae; phylum Streptophyta; class Magnoliopsida; order Lamiales; family Oleaceae; genus Olea; species Olea europaea. The sequence continues at coordinate 224,052 of NW_019267767.1, forward strand.
ATCGACTGGGCTGAAATTTGGCAGGTTGATCGGATACAAAAATCGCGCCGGGGGAGATTTCGTCATTTTTCGCGACGGTGTCAGAATGGGCTGAAATTTGACTGGTTGATCGGATTCAAAAATTGCGCCGGGGGCAATATCGTCATTTCTCGCGACGGTGTCGGAATGGGCTTAAATTTGGCTGGTTGAACGGAAACAAAAATCGGGCCGGGGCCAATTTCATCATTATTCGCGAAGGTGTCGGAATGGCTAAAATTTGACAGGTTGATCGGAAACAAAAATCGCGCCGGGGGCGATTTCGTCATTTTTCGCGACGGTGTCAGAATGGACTGAAATTTGGCAGGTTGATCGGAAACAAAAATCGCGCCGTGGGCAATTTCGTCATTTTTCGCGAAAGTGCCGGAATGGGCTCAGATTTGGCAGGTTGATCGGAAACAAAAATCGTGTCGGGGGCAATTTTGCCATTTTTCGCGATGGTGTCTGAATGGACTGAAATTTGGCAGGTTGATTGGAAACAAATATCGCGCCGATTGCAATTTTGTCATTTTTCGCGAAGGTGTCGGAATGGGCTAAAATTTGCCTGGTTGATCGGAAACCGAAATCGCGCAGGGGACAATTTCGTCATTCTCGCGACGGTGTCGGAATGTGCTAAAATTTGACAGGTTGATCGAAATCAAAAATCGCGCAGGGGGCTATTTAGTCATTTTTCGCGACGGTGTCAGAATGGGCTGAAATTTGACTGGTTGATCGGATACAAAAATTGCGCCGGGGGCAATTTCGTCATTTTTCGCGACGGTGTCGGAATGGGCTAAAATTTGGCAGGTTGATCGAAAACAAATATTGCGCCAGGGGCAATTACGTCATTTTGCGCGACGGTGTCGGAATGGACTAAAATTTGACAGATTGTTTGGAAACAAAAGTCGAGCCCGTTGAAATTTCGTCATTTTTCGCGAAGGTCGGAAACAAAAATCGTGACGGGGGCAATTTCGTCATTTTTCGCGATGGTGTCGGAATGGGCTGAAATTTGGCAGGTTGATCGGAAACAAATATTGCGCCGGGGGCAATATCGTCATTTCTCGCGACGGTGTCGGAATGGGCTTAAATTTGGCTGGTTGACCGGAAACAAAAATCGGGCCGGGGGCAATTTCATCATTATTCGCGAAGGTGTCGGAATGGCTAAAATTTGACAGGTTGATCGGAAACAAAAATCGCGCCGGGGGCAATTTCGTCATTTTTCGCGACGGTGTCGGAATGGGCTGAAATTTGGCAGGTTGATCGGAAACAAATATTGCGCCGGGGGCAATATCGTCATTTCTCGCGACGGTGTCGGAATGGGCTTAAATTTGGCTGATTGAACGGAAACAAAAATCGGGCCGGGGCCAATTTCTTCATTATTCGCGAAGGTGTCGGAATGGCTAAAATTTGACAGGTTGATCGGAAACAAAAATCGCGCCGGGGGCAATTTCGTCATTTTTCGCGACGGTGTCAGAATGGACTGAAATTTGGCAGGTTGATCGGAAACAAAAATCGCGCCGCGGGCAATTTCGTCATTTTTTGCGAAAGTGTCGGAATGGGCTCAGATTTGGCAGGTTGATCGGAAACAAAAATCGCGTCGGGGGCAATTTTGCCATTTTTCGCGATGGTGTCTGAATGGACTGAAATTTGGCAGGTTGATTGGAAACAAATATCGCGCCGGTTGCAATTTTGTCATTTTTCACGAAGGTCGGAAACAAAAATCCCGTCGGGGGCAATTTCGTCATTTTTCGCGACGGTGTCGGAATGGGCTGAAATTTGGCAGGTTGATCAGAAACCAATATTGCGCCGGGGGCAATATCGTCATTTTTCGCGACGGTGTCGGAATGGACTTAAATTTGGCAGGTTGACCGGAAACAAAAATCGGGTCGGGGGCAATTTCGTCATTTTTCGCGAAGGTGTCGGAATGGGCTAAAATTTAACAGGTTGGACGGAAACAAAAATCGCGCCGGGGGTAATTTCGTTATTTTTCGCGACGGTGTTATACATAGAAATCCATTCGGTGTCTCATATAATCAATCAGGAATTAGGCCAGTACATTAAGAGAAAATCACCAATTGTGTACTTCTGAAAAACAAAATTCATCCTTAACTGTTCTGGACATACGAGCACTTCTACCATAATTAACAACATCTTCCCAATGAATGTAGAGTTCCATGATAATCCAACATTCATCTTTGGACAGGTAAAATTAGAAACTTGGTGCCATCGCTTGGAATGTTATATTATTACATACATCATCCTTTAAGTTTCATCTACAAGCAAAACCCTCTCTTGGTTTCCAAAAAATTGAAAATATTGGAATGTCCCTCACATTTTCCTAATGAAAGTTGTTGAATTTAAAAAAATAAAAATAAAATATATATATATATATATATAAACAGAACACGTCAAAGCAATAAACTGAAAACTAGAATCCACACAATTGCACCAAATTCTGCATAGCGGCGGCATGCAGGTCTGGATAACAGGTGTGAATGGGTGGTTTCAAGGGTCCAATTTCAGGTTAGGACAAAGGGTGTTGCATTTCAGGCCGAAAAACGTGTTTTTCTGTGGGTATGTTCAGAAAACAAAAAATCTCCAGAACTGCTTTCTTCAAGTTTGCAATTTTGGAGATGGGTTTATTCATAAATCAAACAAAATACTCATAGAGGGAGAAATAGAGAGGTGCAAAGCATGATTACTTGATTGAAGGAGATGGAGGAGAAACCCTAACAGAAAAACAATCGGCTGGCTTGTGAGAAATCTCTCGATGGATGAGAGATTTTTGTTGTGAGAATTCTATGAACGTTTTCTACCAAAAGTCTCTGAAAGTCTACGAAAATATTAATTCCCCGAAAGTCTTTCTTAATTGAATACCCCGAAATTTGTAGAGACTCTTATAAAGTTTTAATTGAATACCTCGAAACTTATAGAGACTTTTTAAAAGTCTTTAAAAGTTTCTATTGAATACACCCAGGCTTTTAGAGAGTCTTTAAAAATCTCAATTGAATATACCGAAACTTTTTAAACTCCCAAGGTACTTAAAAGTCCAATTGAATACACCCCCCTAAATTTCTTCTTAAAGTTGAACATGGAACTTCTTTGATTCAAAGTATTTTTAATGCTTATCTAGATGACTTGTAGGTTGAAAGACTTTCAAAATATAAATATTGATGTTTAATGAACATAGAATTAAGTTTAAAATTAATCTTCAGTGAGTTTTGTGTACTATTATTTTAAGTGTCTTTTAACTTTTTAAATAAAAGTAAAATTTCATGCATTGATAATTGTTGTGTCCATATTTTACATGATATACATGTCACAAGATGGGCCTAATATTATTTGTCTAGGTCTTGACTAGACATTGATGGTGTCAATTGAATTGGGCTAGATATGACAAGTGCAACCTTTCGTGGATTTGGTCTAGGGATGTAAATGAGCCGAGCCGGCAGGCTTGGTTATTTTATTTTATTTTATTTTTTTTACAATTTTTAATGATATTTTTTTCACATGCCAATTGTTGTGGTGCAATTTGTTTAATAACATTTTTTTGAAAGAATTTAAAAATTGCATCATTTATTATTTATACAAATTATAAATTAAATAAAAGTACAACTTTCAAAATTATGTTATTTATACGAATAACAAAATAAATAAAAGTTGCAAATTACAACCCTCCTCCTTTTTTCGGGTTTGAGACCGGCTACAATCAACGTATGCGGAGTTAAAATTATACACAAATAAAATATTTCGTGTGCAATTTTCTTGAATCAAATAAATTTAAAAAATACATTTCTTAAAGAAAAATAATTAATTTAAAAACTTACAACATCCTGTGTTTGGATATGCTGCAACTCTTCGGCCATAATACTATCAACATGTTCTTGAACATGTAATTCTGCACATTCCCAATCCTTCAAGCATATCAAAGCCTCCAATATATCTTCTTTTAGTCTTGATCGTTCATTTGATAAAATTCGACCACCTAAACTGAATGCAGCCTCCGATGCTACCGTAGACACCGGAGGTGTTAGTAGATCACGTGCAATTTTTAATATAATTGGATATTGCCTTTCGTTACATCTCCACCAATTTAAAAGACTAAATTCTTGTAATTCGTTCGGTTGCAACACACTACAAATATCCACGCACATATACCTAGCTAACTCAGAAGGAATTTCAAGATTTGTACCACCAATATTGATCGCTCTAGATGTTGATGAGCTAGAACTAGAACTAAATGAAGGAACACTTGTATTGCTATCTAAATAATTTCATAAATTTTTGGAATTTGTTGAAATATTTCTTGAAAAAGAACTTTGGGAAGTAGAACTACGCTGACCTTCCTTTTCAGCATAATAATTATACATTTCACATAAAAAAGATTCTATATGCACGTGTGATAATTCTATATTCAAAAAATCTGATATCCCCTTTACAGTAGTTTTTGTACCAGTTAAATTAAGTCGAGGGTCCATTACTGAAGCTAAAAGAAATAAAGAAGACAACTCTTCCCAATATTTATAAAATTTTAATTCCATAGAGCGGACTACATCAGTAAAAAGTGGCAAATTCCTATATTTATGAAATGCTTGTGAAATGTAGAAAAAATGTTGTAAAACAAGAGACGATGTAGGGTAATAAACACCGCTACATTCCTTTGTAGTATCGAAAAAAGGTTGTAAGAATTTTTTCACGTAAAATGCAATAGTCCATTCTCAATCTTCCAAATTATGTTCGGGTCCAAGTGTATGCCTACCATTATAATATAGCGAAATCACTTTATCGTAATTTTCACACGAATGTAGCATAAGATATGTAGAGTTCCACCTATGTGTTACATCAGTGGCAAATGATTTCTCCTGTAATTCATACTCTGCACACAAACTATTAAATGCTTGTTTTCTTACTGGTGACACAATAATAAAATTTATTGCTTGTCTAATTTTATCTAAAGGTGAACTTATAGTTTTTACAATCAAATTAATAATATGACATACACAACGTTGATGAAAAAATAAATTTCCAAATACGAGGTTAAGATCAGCAATAAATCTTTCAATAACAACTTTGTTCACTGCAGCATTATCAAAAGTAAAACTTCGAACCATATCTTGTATACCATATTCTTGTATGATATCTTTTAAAACCATGTATATGTTAGTGGCATTATGGGGAAATTCTACACATTTGAATGCAATAATTCTTTTATGTAGAGCCACAGGTGATCGATATAATGAGTCGTAGCAACAATATAACATTTTCTATTACAACCAGTCCATAAATCAGAAGTAAACGATATAATACTATTAAAAAATTTTAGACCTTCAATAGTAATTTGTTTTCTTCTGTTATATAATTTTATACCATCCCAACGAAGAGTATTTCTAGAATAAGAAGAATACCTGGGTTGGAGATATTTCTGCACGAGTCGAGTAAAGTGTATTTAGTCTATCATTGTAAGCGGCATCTCTGCTGCAACCACGTATGCAGTCATTCCTTCACGAAATCTTTCCTGTGAATATACAAAAGTGGAAAAAGTAGAATTAGAACCACCAAACACTAGTTTGGTCTGTTTCGAGTCGAGATTGGCTGGTTTCACTTTGCAACTCCTTAATACGTGTCTATTCAAATGCATTGTGCTCGAGCTAGGCTTCCAACTAAGTTATTTGCCACAGTAATTGCAACATGCTTTCCAAATATCTACTCCATTTTGAACACCAATTTTTTTCGTGTCATATGTTGCCAATAGTCCGATGATTATTTTTTTGACATTTTTGTCTCGAGTACTTAAACTTCTTTCTCTTCAATATCCTCCAAATTAATTGGAACATTTTCACATACATCGTAGTTAGTTGGAGTACTCGAGTTACCGCCAAACTGATTAACTTCATCACTTGTAAAATCCACAATAACCAGTGTAATAAAAAATACAGAATATTAGACTGTAGAGTGAAAGAAATTGAATATATTAATTGTTATATGAGAAGTGAGAAAGAAGAAATTGAAACTTGAATGATTGAATCTATAATATAGAAATAATGTGAATTAAAATCGATAGTAAAGTGATTTAAAATTTCAAAAATCATCCCATATTTATAGATAAAAAAACTCGCGTTATTTTTCAAATTTGAATTTCAAAATCTATACGATTAAAGGTAACAGTGTAACTATAACACTACGTAAAAAATGTAGCTATAGCTGCCTAAGGCAGCTGTAACCTGCTACCTAGTGACCTGTTGCCTAAGGCAGCAGGTCAATTTTTTTAAAAAAAAAATTTTTCCTTTAATTTGCTCGGGCTGAGCATTATTGTCACGGGCCATTTTTGGCCCGTGACACGAGCCGGCCCGTATGGCTCGGCGAGCCACACGGGCTTGCTCGGGCTCGGACCGACCTCTTATTTTGAGGCTCGGTCACTACGAGCCACCCGAGCCACCAAACCTTTTTGACACCCCTAATTTGGTCTCGTTAAAACTTTGTGATGAACTGGACAATACAATTGTTATTGACTCATCTTGAGTAATGTAAATTAATATTTTATGATTTATGCTTGGACTTTCAAACTGTTATTCTAAAGCTCTAGTCACAATATAACAAGTGGAAAAGGGGATAGAAAACCCAAAATTAATCGCTAAGTAGACCGGAACCATAGAAGCTTTAGCAATAGAAACAATTTTCTAAGAAAGTATATGGTAACCAACTTGAATACATGGGACGAGAAAACTATTGACTGGAAGAAGACACTTGACGAACTTCAAATAGTTCCACTGGCAGCTTAAAAGCTATAGGACCTCCAATGTACTTATTGGACCATGGGCGGCATCGCTATTGAGGTGGATCAACAAGTGTTGGTGCACAGTACTACGACCCACATGTGATCGATCTCAAACCATCTCATCTCATCAACTCAAATACAACTCTTTGTGTTCGAATGAACCCTCGGCACAAACATGGTGTTCACATTAAGGTCTTGGAGCCTTCGACATATGCCATTGAGGCCTCGAAAATCATGTTTTCTGCTTGAATTTCTGTGGAGTTTTCTCGTTTTTGGTGATTTTGGGTGCCTTTGGAAACCAATCTTTGTAAGATAATGAGAGATGTTTTGACATTCTTTCTCTAGGAGTTTACTTCTCAATCGGAGATAGTATTTCAATTTCTGAAAGGTTCTACTCTTTCAATTTGAGACATTGTATAGAGAAATAGTTTTTAAATCTTTCGATTTTTAGGGTGGAAAAGTTGGATCCCTTTTTTCTTGTGCAATGGTCCATTTATAGGCAATTAATGGAGGCATTTTGGTCATTTTCGTGAGTTGACATTCTTCATCATTATGTTGAAAGATGTGATTAAGTCTCATTTTCAAGACTTGTGGATATTTGTACTTATGTAACATTTGTCCAAAATTTCATCGTTTGTATTCAAGGGTTTAGTGCACTGAAATCTATATTGATTTTGTCAAAATTTGCTGTAAGATTTTCGTCCATATTCGAGACCATTCAAGGGCCTTTAATTTTTCTCATGAACAAGATTTCCAAGTACATTTTTAAGTAGGGAAAATTTCATAACTAAGAAATTAATTATGGCACATTTCAAAAATGAGAAAACAAGTTTCAAATTTCTAAAATCAGATTTTTATTAAAAATTATTTATAATTTAATTAGTTAATTAATTATTTTATTAATTAAATATATTTAGGTCACAGATCTATACAATTGAGTCACAAATTAACAATATAATTAGTCACTTATTGTTTTTTGGTCACAAATCAAAAATTTTATGTCACAAATTTTTTTACGATCACATTTCAAAAATTTTGTAAGTTACAGTTTGTTTATTGGTCACAAATCCAAAAATAATTAGTCACGGATTAATTTTTAGTCACGACTTATCATATTATTGATCACAACTTATTTTTTGGTCACAAATTAAAAATTTTATAAATCACATATTATTTTTCGATCACGAATCAAAAATTTTATAGGTCACAGATTAATTTTTCGATCACAACTCAATAAATTATAAGTCACAAACACAAATTTTATAGATCACATATTATTTTTCGATCACGAATCAAAAATTTTATAGGTCACGAAATCAAAATTGTTATTGGTCGCATCTAATTTGTCGGCCACAAATCAAAAATTTCTTAGGTCACAATTCATTGATTAGTCACAAAATCAAAATTTTAATTGATCACAATTCATTTGTCAGTCACAAATTATATCAAAATAATTGGTCACAATTAATTTTATGGTCACAAATTAATAAATTATAAGTCACAAACCAATTTATTGGTCACAAATAACCAAAAAATTGGTTACAAATATCCCGTCCAATGCAAGTCACAAATCGAGAGTCACAGGTGTAGTCACCATCACCACCGCCACGATCCAATTATTAGTCACAAATCAACCAAACTGCCACGATTACCGACACGACCACCACAATCACCGCCACGACCAACTATGACACCCAAATTGTGAGTCACAATTGAAAGTCCCAGTCACAATTTTCAGGTCACGAGTCCAATTACGTGTCACAAAATCAACCAGCAGTCACGACCACCGCCAATCCACTACTATTGCATGCCCCCAACAACCGCACCACCACCTCCACCTCCACTGCATACCTCACTGCACCATAGCACCACCAACGCACACAGTTAAATTGTCCACATAGTTCCACCTCCAATGCACATCGCACGCCACCACAATCACACCATACACCACCATTACATCAACAATAGCCATGACTGATATCCACCATTACAGCACCCACACACCATCGACCAACACAATACAATCACCAACACCACCTCAACACCACCACAAAACGCAAAACCACCACTAGATTTCTCTACTACAGAGAAGAAGACACCTCTACAAAGCGCGCTTCGGTTAAGCAAATCAAATCGGAGGAGAAAGAAATCACCTCCAAAAATCCGATCGACCCAACCGCAATAGAAACTCTGGCTGATTCAGAGCGACGCCATGCCGTTGCGGTAGTGGTGGATCGTCACGACCATGTTCAACACTGTCTCGAACACCAACACCCACCACCGAGTAGTCACGGCCTTGCAGCAATAATTGGAGAATCCATGTCTCCGGCGTCGTCCAAGTGCACGAAATGACGGCTGCGCCTCCGATGCTATGCGTCAACGCCGGATGTGCCATCTCGCCAGAGGTGGTGCATTTGTGGTCTCCGGCGAAGGTTGTGTAAATGGATGGAAGAGAGAAATAGGGGAGAATGTTACGGTTTAGAGAGAGAAGAAAGTAGTGAAATGATTAGGGTTTTGGATAATTTTATTTTTTAATATAATTATTAATATTAAAATTTTTAATTATAATCTGATTTTTGAATAACTAAACTTTGAATATGATTTTTGAAATTGGATCTTAAAACATATGGATTGGTGTAATTTCCCCTTTTAAGTATTAGAGTTTTGTGTATGCTTTGCTTAGTTGAGCCTCGAATGCTGAGAGACCTTTTAGTCCAACGGAGCTCAAAGATCGAGGCATAAATACCCGTCCCATGACAAGTAAACATGCAGTGTCACCCTTTTCATGATTGACGTGATATCCAAATGAACCATAATTATTTCTGCATGTAATATATTTCAATCGAAAAAACGTGCACGTACAGGTTTTTATCTTCACAGGGGACTTTGTAGAATGGTTCATGTCAATCAAAATTGCAAATCAGAACTTTAGGAACTAAATTTTATGTGAAAATATCCTGTTAAGTAGAAAACTACAAATAATTATACAGTAGCTAATCAGTAACTAGAGGGGAAAATTTTCCTTATATGATCCATTAAATTCCCCTGATTGACCAAACTTCTTAAAATTTATTGATTCCAAAACTCATTTCTAATCATACATTTTATTGAATTCACAACTTTCCAACAACATATTTCATCGTCTTTTTTCAAAATTTACTCCACGTATTACTTTTACCAAAACCAAATAAGAGCAAAATTTGAGAGTTACATCATGCTTTCGCTAAAAATAGAAAATGCGATAGATTATTAGCTTCATCAAATAAAAACGCCAATCACTGCATGAAACGCATTTATTATAGACGAGTTTTGCTTCATAATTGATACTTCGATTAGATCTTATCACGGTTGAGGAATTAACTCTTCAATACTCCATACAATTTCGTTAACTTAATGACTGTCAGGCCAGGCAGAATTGTGATGCCCAGTACATCCTACTTGAAAAGGCAACCCACACCAGTCCGAACCCTCAAGTTGCCATGAAAAGTCCAGCTCAAGTTTAATGTGGATCACATTGGACTGTATCTAATACGTAACAACTTCAATAAATATAATTAGGCAAGGAATATGTATAAACTGTGAAAGCAACTTCCAAAGATGCACTTGATAGTGGTGACAATGCTTTTCTTGTTCCTCCATGAAAGGAATCAATGGCTCTACAGAGCGAAAGCAAATATCAACTTTACATCAACTCCCATCCAGGACTTGATCCATGTTGCAATAAGACATTTCTCGTTTCTCCTATTTGTAAAACCCATCTCGTTTCAGACTCCACATCTGTCAAAAATGGCAGAGAGTATTGCCTTTCTTGTTTGTCTTGCGATCGCAATTATGGACATTACAGCAGGAATTATGGGAATTCAAGCAGAAATTGAACAGCACAAGGTATTTTTCTCTCAAGAAAGGTTTGCACACACACTTACCTTTTCCTTGTTATGTATTAATAGTTTTCATTAACAGGTTCAACATCTGAGAGCATGGAATTTTGAATGTAGAGAACCTGACAACCATGCTTTCAAGCATGGTATAACTGCAATTGTACTCTTGTTAATGGCACACGTTATTGCAAATTTGCTTGGCAGGTGCATTTGCATTAGATCTAAAGAAGAGCTGTATCACGCTTCTCCTAGCAAGCAACTTGCCTCTGCATCCCTCATATTGTCATGGTACTTGTGTCAAGCAATACGACTATTCTCTCAAAAACTATTTTTATTTCAACATTTTCCACGTGAAAAATTATACCAATCAAACAGAATAATTTACAATTCACAGGAAATTTTTTTTTTCAACAATTCAATTCCCTAAAATTCGTTTTCTTTCCGTCCAAATTCCATCTTTACAATCAAACGGATCCTTAATATAAAGATCTCATCCATTTCTTGTTGAAACTCCTCAGAAGGCCACTTCAGATGAAGCGAGCTTTAATCAAACTATAAATGTGCAGTATTACTCCCCCAAAATCTAATGCGCTGGAACCCATCAATCAGAAAACGAAAATAAGCTCCCGTTTGTTTCTCATTTTTGAAAGAATGAGAATGAAAAATATAGTCGTTACGGGTCTCACACAAGATATAGAAATTCAAATTTGGTGGTTTGATGTGATGGATAACAGTCATATTTTTCTTTTTTAATGAGGGAAGAATGGGAACCAAACAGGGGCTAAATTTCTCCATCCTCCTTTTCATAGAAAGGGAAAGTGGTGGATGGAAAAAATAGGGGTGAACAAACAACCAGCACATTCAACCAAGAACAGAAATAAAAATAGCCATTGAGTAATGAAACACAACATAGAAACACATAAAATATCTAGCTTGTAACCAGTACTCTAGACATGTAAGCAGGTAATAGAACAAATATATCTATTAACGACGCCAGAAATCCTTGAAAATGGGAAGGCAAGAGGTTTATGTTGAGCTCCAAGCATAATAGAACATCGCGATATTTATTCATTGAATCATTAAATAGACTTGCCTCATAAAATGAATTCCCCCATTTCAACTATCAATTTGTACATCTACTCCGAACACAATCAAGATAAAATAGCCAAAAGATCGAAAGTCCTTTCCATCTAGATGAAACTGGAAGTACATTAAGAAGTTGATCATATCTTCAATAAAACATCAATATACTTGACGGAATCATTAGACATTAACTCAATACTATGAGTTCCCCCATTTCAATAATCAATATCTACTCCTAACACAATAAAGATAATAGCCGAGAGATGCAAACTCCTTGCCACTTAGATGTAAACAGAAGTACATTAAGAAGTTCGTATCGTTAACTAAGAAAACACACCTTCAGCACACCATGTACAACATATGACCCTGAATTTACTTGCGTTTAACAAGTTCAACAGTTCATTTATAGCTTCAGTTGTTGGCTCTAGAGGAGGCCTTTCAAAAATTGTCTTCCACTTTCTTGTTGTCAAATATTTACTAATCCCCCCCCACCCCACAAAAAAAGAAAAAGAAAAGACACACTCAATCTTGGCAATTAGCAATCTATCTATGAGCCTGTTTGGGAGTGATTTTGAGAATTGATTTTTTGACCGTTAAGGGAAAAGTGGGGTTCACCTGTGAGAGAAGAAGTCAAATATGACGGCTGAAATAGTAAAATAACGGTCAAAAAAATCAATTTTTTGGGTGAAAAAATGGGGCCCAAACAGCCCCTAAAATAAGGTCATGCCATCGACAAAAAGAAGATTTGACTCATGAAAAGAAAATCACAAATGAATTAAAATTATACCAAGAATGGTTTGTGTACTTCCAACAATCAGTATTATAACCTCTGGTCAATGTCCATAGGTACCAAAAAAGTTCCACAAGAATCAATTGAGACTACATATGCAGATCAAGAATGCACAACATATCAGATAAACAAAAAAGGCAAAATATATCAAAAATATATAGCATAAATAGGCTATCCATAAAGATCAACATCTTCAAAGATGTTAGTAATACAGAGCAAGCTGGAGAGTTTCAACAAAACATAAATAGCATACACTGTAACCTAGGAAGATATGCTAGAAATTCTAATTAACTGCACTTAAAGTAGAAACAAAGATCAGGCAAGTTGTCCAGCCAGCAAACTATTAACGAAAACTTACCCCTGCACCTGCCCACATACTCAGTGATCTGAGGACCTCAAAACATTCAAAACCAGCCTAGCCTGAGCCCTCATCAGGTCATACTTCTTATCTTCAAGCTCAACCTCCGCCACTCGCAGCTTCATCCACTCTTTATGCCCCTCGACCTTATTTTCTCCTTCAAAAAATTCAGCCCCGGCACTCAAAATCGTCTCCCTCATGCTCATACCACCGAGACTCCTTGCACTGAAACTTCCGGTACTGAAACTCCCTGCCATCATCTCCACATCATCATTCGCAACCTCCAAACTCTTCACTTCTCTGGAATTGCTATTTTCAACCTTATTAAGCCCCTTACTCGCAGTCTTCCTCACAGCAGTCCCATTCTCTTTTGGACTCCCCACTGCTTTCTCTCCCTCAACACCATTGTCGTTCTCGCTGCCCCATATCATTTTTGACAAATCATAAGCTTTTTGCTCATGTACCTTCGAGAAGGTCCTCTCTTTACCGTTCTTCTCTTTACTCTTATTGTTCTCGTACTTTTGTTTCAGCCTCCTAATCTTATTTTGCAACTGAGTCCTGGTCACATCCACGTGAAGGTTCTTCTTAATAAAATCATGAAAATCATTCAAATCAGCAAGTGGGTCGGATTTTTTCTTAGCGGCATAATCAATCATGCCTTTGAGAACCACAATTTCATCATCCTCGCTCCACAGTCTCTGGAACAACTGTTTTTTGGAATCATCATTAGGAGTAGTCGGCGTTTTACCCGAACTCTCAGCCTCGAGTGGAAGTTTCTTCTTTGACCGCTTGTTGTCCATAGCTTCGGCCTCTTTCACCTCTGCGGGGCGTTTAGCAACACCAGTAGCCTTCGACGGCGTGCTGATCTGGGGAGCGTTAGGCTTGGATCTAGGCTTCCTAGCTGCAGCGCTAATAGTGGGCTTTTGTGGCTCTTCCATTGGCTTGGAGACTAGGGGCTTCACATTTGGCTCGACTTCGGTGTAGGACTCTGGTTCGGATCCGGACTCTTCGTCTTCTTCCTCGGATGAAGATGAAGGATACGGGGCCTTAGACACAGGCAGCGGCTGGGGTTTCTTAGGGGCCGGTGCTGTCGCCAGTGTTTGTTCAGGTTCGGAATCCGAATCGGAAGACCCGACTTCTTCAGATGAAACTTCATCATCATCACCTGATTCTGATTCCGATTCTACAGGTTTCTCAGGTTCACGATTTTTAGCCATTTTTCAGAAATCAGGATCTAGGGTTTGGAACAGAGCTCAGTTGAGACAGAGAGAGCGGAGGGGAATCTTGATTGACTTTGCATAACATATATAATATTTTATTATATATGTAAATTTAAAATATTATTTTTTAAAAGTTATTATTTAAAATATTATTTTTTCTATTTTATTAGCATAGAACATTAAAACGTCTCCACGTTTGACTCTTAGAGTGTGTTTGATTAACATGGAAATTATTACCTAGAAAAGAAAATATTTTCCATCTTTTGTGGAAAATAAAAACCACCTCTACTCAAGGAAAATATTTTCCTTAAAAACAAAGAAAATTAGGCATATTTTCAAAAGTTGGAAAATGTTTTCCATGGAAAAAAATAGCAATCAAACACTCCAAGTGAAAATTTGGATGGAAAATTGATATTTTTCATGAAAAATAAATGTAATCAAACACACCCTTAATGTGTAAAATGTCCCTACATTTCAAATTTTTTCCCATTTTCATATTTCATAGTGGAAAACGTTCTTTTCATCAATTTTTAATCAATTTCTCAAATAAAAAATATAAAATGACAAATATACTCTACTATTTAAATAAAACAAAAAGAAAAAAAAATGGGTAATTGGCACAAAACATTCCTACCTTTTAAGTCTATTGTGGAAAACGTCCCTACCTTTCATTTTTTGGCATTTTTTGCCCTCATCTCAACCTTTCTTTGCGCTGGACGTCCTTCCGTCCATATTCCGTCAGTTTTTCCGTTAAACATTCGGGTAATTGGCACAAAACGTCCCTACCTTTCAAGTCTATTGTGGAAAACGTCCATACCTTTCATTTTTTGACATTTTTGCCCTCATTTCAACCTTTCTTTGCTCTGGACGTCCTTCCGTTCATATTCCTTCAGTTTTTCCGTTAATTAAATACAAAAATATCTTTTTCTTTCCATAAACAAGGGTAAAATTGTCCTCACCCACTTCACCCCTTTTTTCCGCCATCAACTTAGTCCATAAGTAACAGTAGCAGCAACATGAATCTGAAAATACTTTAAATGATTAAGTTAAATAAAGAAAAAATATCGTGAACACATTATATTTCACAATTCCACAACTACTGTTGCTGTCATCTTGTGTCACTGGAAAAATTTAGAAAGACATATTAAATGGATAGTCAATTTTTTAAATAGAAAAAAGCAAATGAACACAAATGCATTTTAAAAAAAATAATTTAATGAAGATATATTTTTTTTATCATATAGTAATATTTTCTATAGAGTGCTAAATATTTATGTAATGAAGATGATTTTTTTGAAATACATTCACAAAAAATACATTTTTTTCGTTTTATTTTCAAAATAGATAAAATGTAAATCATCTTCCTTTATCCGGGTTCGGGACCTGCTACATCAATTTTAAGTAGACGGAGTTAAAAATTGTGCACGAACACTTGTTGTAACATGTAGAGTTTTTTAAAGAAAATTAAATGTAATAATTAAAAAATAAGAAATTTTGATTAATATAATTAAATCAAATATCACTTACCTGACGAATGTAATTTCGATATATTTATCTTGTAGTCGAAAATGAGCGTCTGGTTAATCCTTCACGCACATTAACATTTTCAAAATATCTTTTTTCAATCGGCTCTTAAAATCGGTTAAAATCATTTTACTTGCACTAAAAGTAGACTCCGAAGTAACAGTGCTAACCAGAAGTATCAGTAGATCTTTCTCAATTGTAGAAACAACTTGCCAACGTCTTTCATACTTTCGTCAGAAGTCAATTACTTCTTCTAAGCTTTTTTTTAATTGTTTTGTCTGTTAGCATATTCTGATTGAAGTAATCAATTAATTTGACAGTCATCACATTTTGAGTTGTAGCCGATGTTTGATGAGATGCAGATATAGACGACATGGTACTAGATGAACACAATGCAGTTGCATCATATCTATATGCATTAATGCTTTGAAATAAATTCATTATTTCAACGTCACCTTCTTCAATTTCAGTAGAAGGAGTAGATGTAGAGAGTACCCGACTAACATTCGCACATATTCAGGCCGCATTTAATTCATACATTTCACATAATGTTTGCTCTAAATTTCTATAGGTGATAGGTGTATTAAATGTTAAGGCTTTGTTGATTTGATCAATTACATATTTAGTTCCCGATAGATTATATTAGGGGTCTATTACGCATACAAAGGAAATAACATAAGCAAGTCTTCCCAATATTTTCTAAATTTTAATTCCATAACAATTATAATTTCACTAAAATCAGGGTCATTTTTATATATATGGAATGTTCTTTCAATTATATAAAGGTGTTTAAGCACCATATAATTTGTGGGATAATAAACGCCTGATAAAATTTTTGTGGTCTCATAAAAAGATGTTAAAATTTTTTTAACTTTCAAAGCTAAATGTCAATCAGATTCATTCAACATAGCATCATCATTGCTTCTAACGTATATATTGTTATAAAAGTCAGTTATTAAATTTTCGAATCTTTCACATGGCTTTAATAGCAAGTAAGTAGAATTTCATTTATGGTTTACGTTTGCTAACAAATGTTTTAGCAGTCATCACCCCTATTTCAATACAATAATATTCAGATACTTGTCTTTTATCAGGGGAGATCGTGATATATACTAGTACGTTCCTAATCATTTAAAGTTCATCGTTTATATGTTTTAAGTCATCTTGCACAACTAAATTCAAAATATGGCACACACAACAAATATGGAACAAATACCTATCGAAATCAGGTTGCAGTACCCTGCACAATTTATTGACAACTACCTTGTTAACATTAGCATTATTGAAAGTAAAAGACCGAATTTTAGTCTCGCAATTATATTATCTAATAATACTGATAATAACATTATATATATTATTAGCATTTTGAGGAAACCCAATAATTCTAAAAAGTAATATTTTTTTATGCATGCACCAAAGTGAGCTTATATAACGTATGGTTGCAGCTATATAAGCTCTTTCATTAACTCATTCTCATATATTCGAAGTTAAAGATATAACGCCTCATATTGTTGTAAAATCATAATTAATTATTGTTTTGAATCATCGAAATATTATATTATATCGCCACAAAGAGTGTTTCGACTTACCCTAACATACCTTGATTGTAGATATTCTTTCACGTACGAGACAAAGTGTTGATTGTCAACAATAGTCAGGGCCAACTCAGTGGTGACAACAAATTTTACCATTTCAGTTCGAGTTTTCTCCTTCGAATACACCCATGTGGATAGGAGTGAAGTCATACGACTGGCGTCTAGACTGTCAAATTGTAATTGTGTTTGACCGGCTGGAAGAAGTCCACGTATAGTCACACATGCTTTGTAGTAGCGGTTGAGATGGGTGGTACCAATTTCTTTTTGCCATGTTAATCTTTGTTGGCAGTATTTACATACTGCTTTAGATTCTGCGAGGCCATCAACGACTTTTTCCGTTGGCATCAACTTAAAGTGATCCCAACATTTTGCTTATTTTTTCTCCTTTCGCTTTCCCCTCACATCTGAAATGTTTAATTCGGACTCTTCGTCCTCATGTTACACTTTAGGAACATCAATATCATCCAAATCAATTGGATTGTTGCATCCATGACCATGGATGTCAACATTTTCAGGTATATGTACGTCATTTAGACTGACAAATTCATTTCGAAATTGATTTTGTGGGGGTCCTAGGCGATTCGCCATAGCCTGTATCGAACAAGTCCTCAACAAATGAATATGGATCCATTTGTTTGATTGTTTTAATGAAACCCAAATATAATAATTAGTAAAAGTATAAATGTAGTGAGAAACGAAATTGGATGAAATTTCAATAAATGTAGTGAGAAATGAAAATTGGATGAATTGAAATTGAAATTGAAACTGAATAAACTGTAAAAAAAAAAAAAAGAATCAATATTATATAATTATAGATAATTGACTAAGTAATCGATACTATTTTGCACAAGAGAGTTGAGACTGGATAGAAAGAGAGTTGAGAATTGAGATGAAAAAATTGGGGGTTAATGTGTCTATTTATAGAAAGGGGAAAAAAATGAAGTTCAGTAACCAAAACGGTCACTTTTTCAAAAAAGTGACCATTTAAGTCACATTAAATTGACGAGCCACGAGCTCGCCCATGAGAAGCTCACCATTTGTGGGATTTGAGCAGGCTCGGCTCGTGCTAGGGCTCGTATTTTTACGAACCTGAGCTGCCCACGAGCCCCATTTTCGTGAGCCTCTGAGCCACTTAACCTGATTGCCATTCTTAGGGTTTGGTGGTGTGGGAAAAAGAAGATCAGCAGGTACAGGGGTAAAAAATACAAAAACTGAAAACGTAGGGACGTTTTGCACACTAAAGATTAAACGTAGGGATGTTTGTGCTAATAAGTCTTATAGATCATGATTAGTCTTTGGGTAATTGTCATAAAACGTCCTTACCTTTAAAGTCTATTGTGGAAAACGTCCCTATCTTTCATTTTTGGCATTTTTGCCCTCATTTAAACCTTTTTTTGCGTTGGACGTCCTTCCGTCCACATTCCGTCAATTTTTTCGTTTATTAAATGCAAAAATGCCTTTTTCTTTCCATAAACAAGGGTAAAATTGTCCTCACCCATTTCACTCCTTCCCGCCATCAACTTAGTCCATAAGTAACAGTGACAACAACATGAATATAAAAATACTTAAAATGATTAAGTTAAATAAAAAAAATATCTTAAACAACATTATATTTCACAATTCCACAACTACTACTGCTGTCATGTTGGGTTATTGAAAAAATTTAGAAAGACATATATTAAGGGCCCGTTTGATAGGGATTTTGAGAATTGATTTTTTGACCGTTAGAAGAAAAGTGGGGTCCACATGTGAGAGAAGAAGTCAAAAATTACGGCTTGAATAGTAAAATAACGGTCAAAAAATTAATTTTTTGGGGCAAAAAATCCCTATCAAACGGGGCCTAAATGTGTGGTCAATTTATAAAGATTAATGCTGGATGTTCACTTCCAGTATATGTTTATTAAGGGTGAAACCCACTGGGTAAATTGAGAAGAATGGGTGGAAATGGGTGCTGTGAAATACGTATTACATTTTAATGGTGAATGGCCCATTTTGGCTCAATGGAGAAGATGAACCGGTCATATGCACTTCTTCTAAGAATTGAATTAACCTTGTGATAATAGTCCCTATGTTGTTATAATTTTTCTGAAAATATCCTTACCTTTAAAATGTATTGGAGAGAAACATCCCTACATTTTTAAAAAATTTGCGAATAACGTCCCAACCTTTCAAAATTTTGGCGAGAAAAGTCCCTGTTTTCTTCTATATTCCTCTTGTTTATACACACAACAATTCGAGACTGATTTTAGGGTAACCCATATCTTTCGGGAAAGTGACAATGGTCCCAATCAGGTCCATGACCCATTTAATGGTGCTTGATGCTAGCATTTGAGCATTGGCCGCCTTCTCCTGTATTTTTTGTTCCAAAGAAGAAAAAAGAATTATTAGTAGTTAGCTTCATAACAATACTCAAATAGAGGGCTCGAGAAGAAACACAGTACCAATGCCAACTCCTGGCGCTTCTTCACTTTATCTTCTCGCTTCTTCCTACTGGAATCTTGATCGAGTATTTTTCTAATTGCCTCTGCCTACAAAGTTGATGTTCCATGCTTTTAAAATTCTAAAAGTCATACAAGATGACAATAAATTGAAGTAGAGAAAAAAGGCAAAACTCTGATTTTCATGCTATTTCTCATTTTCCATTTTACGCCTTTCAACAATCTCAGCTTTCTTCAGCTGTTGTTCCATTTCACCCTTGTTTATTGAAAGGGTTGAAAAAATGGGTGGAATGGGTGAGGATAATTTTATCCTTGTTTATTGAAAGAAAAAGTCATTTTTATATTTAATTAACGGAGAAATTGACAGAATGTGGACGGAAGGACGTCCAGCGCAAAGAAAGGTTGATATGAGAGCAAAAATGTCAAAAAATGAAAAGTAGAGACGTTTTTTACAATAAACTTGAAAGGTAAGGACGTTTTGTGCCAATTACCCATTAGTCTTTCAAGCTCCTTCCTTTGGAGCAGATGTAAAAGGATACCCCTTATTTGTAGCCAATTCATTCCTGCCTAGGCTCACCGAACAAAGTAAAATCAACTTTTGTTTGACAAAGGAAGAACAAAGAAATAGTGATTTAATTACTTGAAGATTTGAAGGCGATGCTATCGGTGTCGCGAGGAGAAATTTTTTAAAAAGTTGCAAAATTCTTGCAACCACTAAATCGGCGCCTTTGTTGAGCTTGCAACTGTACCAACCACTATTAACACCATTCTCCATATTTCTTGAAGACAAATTTTTTTTCAAAACTAGAAGATTACCTCCAAATGATTTATGGAATTTGAAGGACCCAAGTACTATTTTTTTGGTAGGGGTAAGAGAGAAAGACGAAGGGGGGGAAAGAAGAAGAAGATTTTTCTTTTTTTTTTCTTCTTTTTTAATTTAATTTATTTAGGATTTATTTGTACTTTTAAAAATAAATGGTAGTATAATTGCAATTTGATCTTTATTTTTTTTCTTTTTTTAATTCAAATAGGAGGATATATTTGTCATTTTACAATTTTTGATTGAGAAATTGAATAAAATTGCTGAAAATGATGTTTTCCACAATGAAACGTGGAAATAGGGGTGAAAAGGCAGAACTTTGAAAATGGGGACGTTTTGCACACTAAGAGCCTAACTTATAGATGTTTTGTGCTAATAAGTCTTCTTTCCTAAATAATAATTTTCAAACATGGGCTAAATGAGGAAATTGGAACAAATGTCTTACTTTTTTTTTTTTTTCAAAAAATTAATAGAAAACTAATCAAGTTTAATAATTAATTTTAATCATGTTGTAAAATAATGAGATAATTATTGATGATTATTTAGCCACCGGTTATTTTCCATTATTTGCCCATTAAAATGAAAAATATAACCGTTATCCATCACATCAAGCCACTATATTTGAGTTTCTATCTCTTGAATGGAGTCCGTAACAACTATATTTTTTATTCTCATTTTTACATTATATATATATATATATATACACTATCTAACTCAGAGAGTCTATTTCATTCCAATTATAACTCTTATTTTGATACTATTAATACGGATCTTGGTTATCTATAAAATACACACTTGAGTTTTAATTTATTTATTATCTTCTCTTTTCTATCTATTTTCATAAACATTATTCTCTAAAAATTATAGCAAATTAGTTTGAATGTAATCTATATTCAATTTCAAATCAAACTCATTATTTTAATTACGACATACGTGCGTAATTCTTTTTTTTTTTTTTACATGTGCACAAGTATTTGTATGCATATCTATACTCAATTCTGCAAAACTTCTTTTCTACTGCCACAAGCCAATAGAATTATTATGCATAATGATTAATTCCACTGCAAAAGATTCTTTTTCTTTACTAATGCATGTTTGTGTATGAATTTATGAGCCTATTTGGTAGTGATTATAAGAGTTGGTTTTTTTATCTTTAAGAGAAAAGTGGGTCTCACAACTGCTGGTATAGTGAATAACGATAAAAAATTTGATTTTAGGAGGGGGGGTTGAAAGATTGCTATCAAACGAGGGCTATATTTTCTCTACTTTTTGTAGGTATGAATTTCAGGACACCACAGTTAATATTAATTTTAATATTTTAAATGTTTGTATATTTTTACACACAATTCTGCTACCATATCTTCTCTCGAAATCAATGCTAAATTTTTAATTGTCCGTTGCCACATTCAATCTAGTGAAGCATATATTTTATTATTTTTTTTTTTTGCATATACAACCTTTAATTTATGAACATTTAATTTTTACATTTAATCCATGTATTAATTCTGCCTTTAACTTTTGTATATGACTAATTCAAGTGCATGTTGGAATTTTTTTCTAATCCAAGCTTGATAGTTAATTTCTTTAACTTAATTAAATAATTTTAGATGTTCCATTATAAATCATAAATTAATAATTTATCATATTGTTGCTCCTGAAAATATTACAACATTAATATTTCAAAAGAATATTAATCATAGATCTGTCTATTCCAAATATTTCGTTGTTGCTGCAGAAGTAGCATAACATTATGATTAATATGTTAGAATAAAATAATTTGCTCCTAAAGAGTATGAATTATAATTTTCAATATTTCTGAAAAATATTGACATATTGCTATTGAAAAAGAAATACTATAATACAACACGCTTCCGATGTAGCACGTGTTTTGAAGAACAAAATATTTTAAATTAGTGTTTATTCCTAAAAGAAAACATGTAACTTATGTCATGATATTAATTACTTGATTAACTATTATGTGATATTTTTATTGTGTAGTTAACCAAATGACAAATATCATAAAATTTGAGTTTGATGTACTTAACATAGCTGGAAAAATTTATCTGTCATAGGTACTCAATGCTCATATCCATCTTGTCTCAAAAAGTTTGAGAGACACAATAAAATATGGAAACAAAAAATCCATGCAGAATCATACAAAATCACTCATCTTCCTTTATCACTATCTTAACAATGGATTGAAAACTGAATATCTCATTGAGAAAGATACACGGGTTATTTGAAAAAAAATTGATTGAAAGATTTGATTATCAAAGGACTGTAGTCTTCACCAAAGCCCGTTATGAGTGGATGTATCCTCTTTTACAGGTTTTAAAAATTGTTTGTGAATATAATTTTGAACTATTTAGAATATATTTAAAATTAACTTTGTGTGGAAAAAACTCAGATGAAGAAATATTAGAGAAAACTTTTCCTACATTTCACGCCTCAAATTAATTGAAAATTTGATTGAAAAGTGAAAATTTGTAGAGAAATTAAAGACAAATTCTAAAAAACTAGAAGGGTTAAAGTTTTAATAAAAGGCGTGAGGAGAGAGTAAGATAGAGCTAGAAAAAAAAAAAAGAAAAAAAAAGAAAGCTTTTTAGTAAATTTTGATAAAAGTTAAAAGTTAAGGATTTCATGAAATACATTATTAAAATTAATTATTAACTTTGATTTAGATTAAAATTTAGATGTCAATTGATACAAAATAGGACTTTATCTTAATAAAAAATAAAAAAAATAAAACTCAAAAGTTGGGGTGTCAAGGGACCTCGAGTCCGCCAGTGAATGTGACCTCACCCTATTATTCTTTGAGTTCTTGAAAGGTAAGATTAGATTCCATTCCTACAACAGTATTTCGATACACATAGAAAAAAGATTTCCATCTCAGTATTTTTTAATTGAATCAGCGCCTCGTATAGCGCCTATTAGCCCCCTAGACGGCCAACACGGCCCTATCTGCTTAGCACGATTGTTCAAAATGAGTTTTGCTAGAAATCCTGGGCCCCATGCCCCCCAATTGGCAAGGGGTCTTATCCCGTTCAAAATTTCATCTCCCTAGAATTTGATGTTACAAATGTATTTGTAAATTAATTTGTTCATCTTTTTCTTTGGAGTCAATTTAAGACCCTGTGTTTAGTCCATTTAACGACATTATTTTTAACAAGAAAAATAAAAACTAGCAATTATTATTTATTTATGGTTTCTTGAACTCCTTGCTTATCCTGCTCCTGTAGTCCCTATAGACATCAAACAGCTTCGAAAATTGTCATCAAAATGGTACATAAAGCCATCACTATCCCAATTGAGAACACATTATAAGAGTACCATCCCTATTTTCCAATTACTTTTTGTACTAAAATTTGTCCAAGTAGCGAGGCAACAAAACAAATGGGCTATAAGGATGAGGGATCAATAAGCAATCCATTTCAAAAGAGTACTAAAATGCAGACATGGTGGAGGAGAAGATAAACCAAGATCTAACTTGAGGTTCTATTTCTACATGGAGAAGAATTGGATTTGCAAATATAACACAACCAATCCCAAAAACTCTACCCAAAACCCTTCTTGTAGTGCCAATGTTGGGAAGATGAGCTCATCTGCCAATGGATTTATTGTTCTTTCATTTTCCTTAATCAAGAAGCACATTCACTTAAATTCTTGAATAGACAAGCTACAAAATTACAAACTGACGCCAAAAGAGAACGTCAATTTCATGCTCAGCCAAGTAAATGTTAAGTGGTGGCAGAATTCTCGAGGTCTCTCCTATTATAGACTATCCGTGTAATCAAATTCTGCCAAGAGGAATTTGAATGACACACCCCGCCCCGTGTAACACTATTGGATTCGGACGTGGCATGTGTCGATGATGGATATCAACTAAAAGTCGAACCCATCATCAAAGCTATTACAAGTACCATATATCACTTTTTATACATTATTTTTCTAACAGAATTTCGGCATTATCTCCTCTGTAAACAGGACTAACTAACCTGTGATCAATTACACACAAATCCCAAACTATAACACAACACAATAGAGATAAGCCGAAATCTCAACTTTTACCAAGAAATAACATGAAATATACGTGTTGATACAAAATACATAGTGAGCCCCCTAACCATTTACAAGTGATACAAAATCACATTTAGACATGAACATGTGTCTCAAAATACTGACTACATGCTCTATGAAGTGAGTTATACTAACAAACTCTATTATGTGGCTCTGACTCCAAAATCAAGGCTCAAATCCAAAAGATGCCCAGATACTCAACTGCTGTCTGATAAGGATAAACATAGTAAAATATATGAGTTGATAGCTCAGTGAGTGGAGAAGTTCAAAATAAATTTACTTTTTTATTTGTACATTTTTATTGAAAATCAAATTCATATTATTTGATAAATCACAAGCTACCATCATGTAATTATAGCCAAAAAGTGAAATATTCACATAAGGTCATAAAATATCATCTTAAAATCATGATATGAATATCAGTTGTTAACCATGCTATAATCTCATCACATCAAAAGTACTTAAAAATCCACCAAAAATGTATCATCTGATTGAAATATGTAATCTGTCCCTCGGGCTAAGAACTTTCACCACGGGCCTTTGGCCCCATTGGTGAACGAAAATCGATCTCAAAGACATCTGTTAATCAATTCTAGAACACGGCCAATACCCCTCTGTGAACTATATATATGCGATCAAGATCAATGTCAAGTCAAAACCCCTCCGTATAGGATAGAACACGGTCAAGGCCTCTCTGTGAATTAGAAGAAGTATATAATCATAGGTATTTTTCTGGCCGATCTCAATATTACATATCTCACATACCAAACAAATCTTAATATCACATGTCTTACATACCAAGTCACAAATGTGCCATAAATAATTTTTGAGATTCCACATGTATCATAATAAAAGAGATTTCCATAACAATCATATAATCGAGCACATAATTGCACATTCTTTGATAATATACTTAATTTATAAATATTTTAAAAATATTTATATTTTTCCACTAACAGAACTATGTACGCCAAAATCAACTTAGTTGGTAAGCTGTCTCGATATCCGTATCGCCACCTGAAATATGATATAAATTTTAAATCAATAATTAACTATTTTAAGAAATTTCATTAATTAAATAGGTGATATCCAAACTTAATTATTTCACGTTTAAACGATTTCTAAAGCCTCTTTAATTACTAAAACTAATTTTTCTTTCATTTTACTTAATTTCTTAATTTATTATACTTAACACTTTGAATAAAATTGAATTTAATCTAACAATCTAACATTTCAATAAGTAACATTTTACTTACCTTTCAAAATTGAAGAATTCAAGCCAATAATATAACCCACTTAATTCCTAATACGTTAACGAATTTTTCTTTTTTTCATCTTTTTCTTCCTCTTTTTCCTTTTTTTTTTTCTATTTTTTCTCTGGTTCGTTTTCTTTGTGTGTGTAGTGTGTATTTTTGTTTTTAAATTGGTTTTGGGTGGAATTGGATTGATATTACTCTAGTGCCACCACCTCATGTTATTCTATTATGTTTTTTCTTTACGTTTGACTTTTTTTCCTTTTTTTTTTTTTTTAAACTTAATGTATTACAAAACTCACCCTTTAAAATAATTCCGTCCTCGAAATTCAATTGATCAAGTATGAAAAAGTCGTGGATACTGAGAACGTATCTGCTCTTCACTTTTCCATGTCACTTCTTCTAATGCATGATTTTTCCACAAAACTTTAAGCAAGGGAATAGTCTTACTACGCAAGACATGTTCCTTTCTGTCCAATATTCGAACTGGTTCTTCTTTATATGTAAGATTTTCTTTCAACTCTACTGGTTGTGATTCCAAAACATGAGATGGATCTGAAATATACTTACATAGCATGGAAACATGGAATACATTATGAATTCTAGACAATTCTGTTGGCAAAGCCAATCGATACGCAACTGGACCAATGCGTTCAACAATCTCATATGGGTCAATATACCTCGGACTTAATTTAACTCATTTACCAAATTTGTTGACACCTTTCCATGACGACAATCGCAGGAAAACTCTATCCCCAACATCAAATTCAAGATTTCTTTTGCGTCTATCTGCATAGTTCTTCTTTTTATCTTGGGCTGTTTTTAACTTTTCTTTAATTATCTTTACTTTCTCAGCAGTAATCTGGACATATTCAAGACCCAATAACTTTCTTTCCCTAACATACTGAAGTTCTGCATTTCCTACCATACAGTGCTTCAAAAGTAGCTGTTTCTATACTCGAATGGTAACTGTTATTATAAGCAAATTCCATCAAAGGAAGATGAGTATCCCAATTCCCTTTGAAATGTAGTACACAAGCTCATAACATGTCTTCCAAAGTCTAAATAGTTCTTTTTGACTGACCATCTTTTTGTGGATGAAAAGCTATACTGAAATGAAGGCCCCGTTTGGTAGGAATTTTTTGACCGTTATTTTACTATTTAAGCCGTAATTTTTGACTTTTTCTCTCACGTGTGGACCCCATTTTTTTTTTAACGGTCAAAAAATCAATTTTCAAAATCCCTACCAAACGGGCCCGAAGTTTAATATCCATAGCTTTCTGCAAACTGGATCAAAATTTAGAAGGGAAATGAGAATCTCTAACTGAAACAATAGATACTGGTATCCCATACAAACTAATTATCTCATCAACATATATTTTTGCTAATCAATCTAAAAAGTAAGTGACTTTAATAGGCAAAAGTCTAGCAGTCTTCGTCAACCTACTACAATGATTCATATCCTATCATGTCCACTCTGAGTTCGTGGAAGTCCAAATAGAAAATTCACAGTAATGTGTTCCCATTTCCATTCAGGAATAGACAACATTTGTAACAATCCTACTATTTTCTGACGATTTGGTTTCACTTGCTGGCAAATGAGACATTTGGATACAAACTCGACTATTTCTCTCTTCATTCCATGCCACCAATAGTATTCTTTAAGTACACGATACATTTTTTACTACTTGGATGCATCACGTAAGCTGAACTATGTGTCTCTTCTAGAATTTCTCTCTCCAATTTCGAATCATCCGAAACACATAATCTATTTTCCATAACTAAAGCCCCGTCATCTCTAATGGTATAATCTGTATGCTTACCTTTACTAAGTTCTTCTTTCAATTTGCTCAACACTAGATCTTGGGTTTGAGTTTCTCTAACCGTGTCAATCAAAGTAGGCCTCAGTTGAAAGTTGGCAAACAATGCTCTTACACTGGTAATTGATAATTGGGCATGAGAAGCTCTAAACTCACCAAACAAAAATGGACATACTACATTAGTATGGGTCATAGGACTTGATGTTCTCTGACTGAGAGCATCAACAACTACATTAGCCTTCCCTGGATGATAATCAATCTTGCAATCATAATCTTTTATCAGCTCTAATCATCTTGTTTGCCTCAAGTTTAACTCTTTCTGATCGAAAAATATACTTTAAACTTTTATGATCTGTATATATCTGACACCTCTCGCCATACAAGTAATGTCTCCAAATTTTCAAGGCTAGAACAACTGCAGCTAGCTCTAAGTCATGTGTAGAATAACTCAGTTCATGTTTCTTCAACTGCCTGAAAGCATATGCTATAACTTTCCCATTTTGCATCAAAACATAGCCAAAACCCTGATGTGAAGTATCACTATATATCACAAACTCTTCATAAGGAGATAGAAAGGTAAGAACTGAAGCTGACACTAATCAATTCTTTAATTCGAGAAAACTTCTTTCACAATCTTTATTCTAGACAAATTTAGCATTCTTTTTAGTCAAACTAGTTAAAGGAAGACCAATCTTAGAAAATCCCTTTGCAAATCGATGATAATAACCTGCTAAGCCAAGAAAACTTCGTATTTCTGACACATTAGTAGGCCTCAGTTTTCTGTGGGTTAATATAAATCCCCTCTGCTGATATGACATGTCCTAAAAATACAACTCTATTAAGCCAGAATTCACATTTACTGAATTTAGTATACAACTGCTTATCACGTAGAGTCTGCAAGATGATTCTAAGATGCTCTGTGTGCTCATCATGATCTCAAGATTATACTAAAATATCATCAATGAATACAATCACAAATCTATCTAAATACCGGTAAAACACTCTATTTATCATATCCATAAATGCTGTCGATGCCTTGGTCAACCCAAATGGCATCAGAAGGAACTCATAATGGCCATACCTTGTTCTGAAAGTCGTTTTTGGCACATCACTGTCCCTAATTTTAAGTTGATGATATCCAGAGCGCAAATCAATCTTTGAGAACACTGCAGCACCATGAAGCTGATCAAACAGATCATCTATACATGGCAAATGATATTTATTATAAATTTTCACTTTGTTCAATTGTCTGTAATCTATACACAGTGACACGGTGCCATCTTTCTTCTTCACAAACAAAACTGGTGCTCTCCACGCAGATACACTAGGTTTGATGAAACCCTTGTCTACCAACTCTTGCAACTGAATCTTTAGCTCTTTCAATTCTACTGGTGCCATTCTATATGGTGCCCACGAAATAGGTGCAGCTCCTGGAACAGATCTATAGTGAACTCCATATCCCTATTTGATTGTAAGCTTGATAATTCTTCTGAAAATACATCAAGAAAGTCCTTGACCACTAGGATGTCTTCAAGTTTTAGTTTGTTAATATCTATATCAATCACATGAGCTAAATATGCATGACAGCCCTTGTTGAGTAATATTCTGGCGTCAATAGCACATATCACACAAGATGATAAAATTCTGCGTTGTCCATTGAATATAACTTCAGGCTATATTGGCTATCTAAACATAACCTCCTTTCGAAAGCAATCAACTGAAACTCAATTTGTTACCAGAAAGTCCATACCCAAGATAACATCGAAATCATGTATGTCGAGAGGTATTAAATTTGCCTTCAACTCATTCTCCTTTACCTTAATCCCACAATCTCGATATATATTATTTGCTAATAGTGATTCTCCTACTGGTGCGTTCACTACTAAACAACTGCCTAGTGGTTCTGATTTTTGATTCACATATAAAGCAAATGCAAATGATATAAAGGAATGTGTAGATCCAGGATTAATCAAAATATGAGCACTTCTATAAAAAATAGACAACATACCCATGATAACATCTGGTGACTCCTCTGTCGCCTGCTGAGTCATAGCAAAAACTTTGCCCTAGGTCTTCGATCGTCTTACCTGCCCTTTTTATTTCGTACCACTACCGCTTGTGATATTAGACTAGGCCGCACTGTTTACACCTGCTCTGTTAGCTGAATCATCTCTCTGAGTTTGATTCTGTCTTATACTACCAGCACTCTGCTGAGGAAACATCCTCTGTGCCATGCCACCCTCCTGGAATACAACTGGACAGTTCCTTTTCAGGTGTCCTTCTTGGCCACAGCGATAGCAAACACCAACTCCTTTGAACTTTAAGCACTCTCTAGGATGAGATCTTCTACATAACTAGCAAGAAGGAAATCTGGCACTAATAGAATTCTCTCCTTGTCTCGGAGTAAATGATCGATGGGAAAAACCTTGAGTATAAGTACGATTGGCTAACGACTGCTTTACAGTACTGGGACTGAATCTAGGACCCGACTTCCTCGAAATCGAGATTTAAATTAACCTCAACAGGACACACCAGGTCGAAATCCTCTACTGTCCCTCCATGGTGGTCTATAGCTAGAAGCACTCGCCATTGTCTGACTACTGCTTGCTCTGAACATTGTTTGTTCTCTACCACTTGGCCTATTAGAAATGCTCTTTTCTACTCTTAAGGCTGATTCCACCAATTTCTGCAGCTGTTACTACTGACCGGATTTCTTTCCTTAAACCATTTTCAAATCGTCTACATTTATCAATTTCGTTATTTACCAGAACTTAGGCATACTTTGAAAGTTCAATAAATTTCACCTGATATTCTGCAACTGTCATTTGCCCTTGTACTAGCTTTAGAAAATCCTCCTACTTTGCATCTTTATACGACCGAGGATAATAGGCATCGTAAAAGATATGATGAAAATATGTCTAAGTAATGGTGGAAGGGTCTAGATATGTGCTCCGTACTGACTGCCACCAATCATATGCACTCTCCTCTAATAAGATAGTGGCAAGACACAACTTTCGACCGTTTGAACAACCCATAACATCAAATACCCTCTCTATCTTGGTCATCTATGTCTTCGCAACTACAGGATCGATTGTGCCAGTGAAAACTTTAGCCCCTAATTTTGTAGCCCTCTCAATACTAAAATCTCTGTCAGTATTACGCATAGCAAATGCAACAACAATAGCAATTCTTTCAACAGCCATAGGATCAATTCCAATCACATTTCCCTATCCCCGTTGTTAGGGAAGCTGGTGAACTGATTCATCTACTCTCTCGAGCTCTCTCAATTTATCTCTATCAAGAGCAATGCGAGATTGGGGCAACATATCTTAGAGCCTTCGAGTTCTGCCACCACGAGGTATGACACACCTACAGTTATGCATGATATGCTAAACATCAGAATGTATGTATGTACAATGAAAACCTATGGACTCTAAAGTATGGCTCTGATACCAAACTGACACACCATGTCCTGTGTAATACTACTGAATCCGAACGTGGCATGCACCGATGATGGATACAAGCTAAAAGTCGAACCCCATCAAGGCCACTACAAGTACCATATATCACTTTTTATACATTATTTTTCTAACAGAATTTCGGCATTATCTCCCCTATAAACAGGACTAACCAATCTGTGATCAATTACACACAAATCCCAAACTATAACACAACACAATAGAGATAAGCTAAAATCTCAACTTTTACCAAGGAATAACATGAAATATACGTGTGGATACAAAATACATAGTGAGCTACCTAACCATTTACAAGTGATGCAAAATCACATCTAGATATGAACAAGTGTCTCAAAATATTGACTACATGCTCTATGAAGTGAGTCATACTAACAAACTCTATCGTATGGCTCTGGCTCCAAAATCAATGCTCAACTCCAAAAGATGCCCAGATACTCAATTGCTGCTTGATAAAAAAAACCTGGTAAAATATATGAGTTGATAGTTCAGTGAGTGGAGAAGTTCAAAATAAATATACTTTTTCATTTGTACATTTTTATTGAAAATCAAATTCATATCATTTGATAATTTACAAGCCACCATCATGTAATTATAGCCAAAAAGTGAAATATTCACATAAGGTCATAAAATATCATCTTCAAATCATGATATGAACATCAGTTGATAACTATGCTATAATCTCATCACATCAAATATACTGAAAAATCCACCAAAAATGTACCTCTGACTAAAAAATGTAATTTGCCCCTCGGACTAAAACTTTCTTCACGGGCCTTTGGCCCTCTCCATGAACGAAAGTCGGTGTCAAAAACCTCTGATAATCAATTCTAGAACACGGTCAAGATCCCTCTATGAACTATATGTACACGATCAAGACCAATGTCAAGTCAAGACTCCTCCGGATAGAACATGACCAAGTCCCCTCTGTGAACTAAAAGAAGTATATAATCATGAGTACTTTTCTGGTCAATCTCAATATTACATGTCTCACATACCAAACAAATCTCAATATTACATGTCTTACATACCAAGTCACAAATGTGCCATAAATAATCTTTGAGATCCACACATATCATAATAAAAGAGATTTCCATAACAATCATATAATCGAATACATAATTGTACATACTTTGATAATATACTTAATTTATAAATATTTTAAAAATATTTATATTTTCCCACTCACAGAACTATGCACGCCAAAAACAAATCAGCTGGTAAGCTGTCTCGATATTCATATCGTCACCTGAAATATAATATTATTTTTAAATCAATAATTAACTATTTTAAGAAATTTCATTAATTAAATAGGCGTTATCCAAACTTAATTATTTCACGTTTAGGCGATTTCTAAAGTCTCTTTAATAACTAAAACTAATTTTTCTTCCATTTTACTCAATTTCCTAGTTCATTATACTTAACCCTTCCAATAAAATTGAATTTAATCTAACAATCTAACAACTATAAAATTAAACATAATCTTTCAATAAGTAACTTTTTACTTATCTTTTAAAATTGAGAAATTCAAGCCTAATAGTATAACCTACTTAATTCCTAATACGTTGGTGAATATTCCTTTTTTTTTCCCTTCTTTTTCCTCTTTTTCCTTTTTTTTCTTTCTCTTTTCTCTCTTCTTCTTTCTCTCTAGTTCGTTTTCTTTGTGTGTGTTTTTGTTGTTAAATTGGTTTGGGTGGATCATTCTAATACCACTGCCTCATGTTATTCTATTGTTTTTTTTATATATATACTTAATGCATTACATTGAATTGATAAGATGATCCAGTATCCCACTCTATAAGCCTTTACACGAATCTAGTATGAATGGACAATAGCAATATCGACTCTAATAAAAAAATAAAAGTTATTTCAAAATCAGGTGATAAGATTCGGTGGATTTATAACCTCACTAGTTTCCTATTCGAGGCAATCATTTCTTCTAATTTCTCGCAACTCCAAATTCCAGTATGACAACCCAATGTTGCATGTTTTGGAAGTAGAAAGTGCAAGAAAAGTTTAGAAAAATATCATGGTCAGCCACTTTGGAAGCATAATTTACAGATCCCTCCAAGACATACAATAGAGCTATGTCATAATCAGTCAGAAACTCCCCAACATTTGAAAGAAAACTTTAGCAACTGAGCCTCCAAAGACAAAGAGCTAAAAAGTTGGAGGCTGTTTTAAGGCCTAATCCAGCAACTATATTTTGATTGTTATGGACATGCTACTGCTGCCAATTCCAACATCACTGGAAATTGAGGCAGCTACAAAGAACTAAATTCTAGCAACCAAGAATGGAATGGTTACACTTGAATTAGTGCCTTCAAAGCTTGCTACTTGGTGATTCCTCTGTTAATATCAAAGGATGAGAATATCATAGGATAAATTACATTAGTGCTGTTAACTACATAAACTATCTTGAACCAGATTGTGAATCAATTGAAAGAGAAGAGAAAAGAAGAAGAAAAAGAGAAATTATAATCTATTAAGCAACCAAATTAGGGTTTACAATGAATTAAAATTGTTTATATATTACAAGGATATCTAAACTAATAAGGAAACCTAAAAAATAAGGAAACTAAATATTAAATAAATAAATAATATTAATATGAACTCATCTCCCCTCAAACTCATGATGCTAAAGCAATAAGCAGTGAGAGTTTGTCCCGAAAAAAGCGAAAACGATGAACTGGATGAGACTAAGTCAGCAAGCTACAATGATGAAGAAACAAAATGTGGGAAAATGGTGCCAGTCTGAAGATGATGGTGAACCAGATGACAATCAATCTCAAAATACTTTGTGCGTTCATGGAATACAGAGTTGTGAGAGATCTGAATAGTACTAGTATTATCACAATACATAGGAGTTGGAGAAGAATAAGAAACACCCATGTCTGCAAATAATCATTGCAACCACACAATTTCAGCGGTAGTGGATACCATAGCTCGATACTCTGTCTCCGTGGAGGAACGGGAAACAATAGCCTATTTCTTACTTTTTCAAGAGATAAGAAAATCACCCAAAAATATACAAAAACCAGTAGTGGACTTGCGATCAATGAGTTCACTGGCCCAATTAGCATCAGAGTAGGCATGGAGCACTAAGGATGAGGACGATGGAAACAAAAGACTTTGAAAATATATACCACGAAGATAACGCAAAATACGAACAACTGCTACCCAATGAACTGTAGTAGGACCTGAAACAAACTAACTAACAATGTGAACAAGATAAACAATATTGAGACGTGTGATGGTAAGATAAACTATACATCCAACAATAGCGCGATACAAAAGGGATCAGACAATGGTACACCGTCAGAGGATGAATATCGAGCGTAGGACTCAAGAGGAGTATCAATAGTTTTTAGTATCAGTAAGATGAGCATGCTCTATAACATCCATAGTATACTTGGACTGAGAGAGAAGATAACCTCTAGGAGAAGAAGCAACTTCGATCCATAAAAAATAAGATAATGTACCCAAGTCTTTCATTTCAAAAAGTCTAGCCAATTCTAATTTCAAAACTACAATTCCATCAACATCATTACCAGTAATAATAATATCATCAACATATAGCAATAACAGAGTGCGACCAGCACAAGTGCATCTAAAAAATAAATTGGCACCATGATGACTGGATGTAAAATCAAGAGAGGTAACAACAGTGAAAAATTTCTCAAACCATGCACGAGGTGCTTGTTTGAGGCCATAAAGTACCTTCTTGAGCCCACAAACAAATCCAAGAGAGTGAGAAAGACCAGAAAGAGGAACCATGTAAACCTCCTCTTAAAGATTCCATTCAAAAAGGCATTTTTGACATCCAATTGATAGAGACTCCATCGACGAATAGAAGCAACTGTAATAAGTGTACAAACAGTGGTCATCTTGG
This sequence comes from Olea europaea var. sylvestris, assembly GCF_002742605.1. NCBI lineage: Eukaryota > Viridiplantae > Streptophyta > Magnoliopsida > Lamiales > Oleaceae > Olea > Olea europaea. The sequence goes on from NW_019267767.1 coordinate 259,066, forward strand.
CAATAGGAGCAAAAGTTTCCTCATAATCCAAACCATACTTTTGATTAAAACCTTTAGCAACCAATTTGGCCTTGTAACGCTCAACTAAACCACCAAATCTGGTTTTAATCTTATAAACCTAACGAAAACTAATAGCATGTTTACCTGAAGGTAATGTAACCAAGTCCTAAGTATCTGTCTTATACAGAGCAAAGAGTTTATCAGCCATAGCCTGTTACCAAAGAGGATCCAAAATAGCTTTTTTATAGGAAGATGGTTCGGATAACTTGTGAATAGAGGTTAGAAAGCAGCAAAGTGACTTAGAATAACAAGAATAAGCAAAATCAGATAACTGAATGGACTTACGAATACGTTGAGGATATCGAGAAAGAGATGGAGCAGGAGCTGAATTAACAACCTCAGGTGGTGCTTGGGAAGCCATAGAAGCAAGAGGGGTATCATGAGCTAGAGCATGTGTACCTGTAGGAGATAATGAATCAACTGTACATACGGTATGGAAAAGTGGACTGTTTATATTATTAAAGAATGGATCAATATGAATGAGGTCTATTTTAGTTATGTCATGAGTATTATCAGAAATAGAGAAGAATGGAATATGCTCAAGAAACATGACATGACGAGAGACATATAATTTGTTATTAATGGGATCAAAACAACAATAACCCTTTTGGCCTTGGCCATAAACCAAGAAAACACAGATAGCAGAGCGAGATGTTAACTTACTAAGTTCGACTTCAAGATGAAGAACAAAGCAAGTACAACCAAAGACTCTCAATGAGGAATAATCTGAAGAATGCCCTTTCAATATTTCAAAAGGTGATAAAGCTGAATTGTGGAAAGATGGAATCTTATTAATTAAAGATACAGCAATAAGAGCTGCTTCCCCCCAAAATTCACTAGGAACTTTGGCTAACAAAAGAAGTGAACGAGCAGTTTTAACAATATCATATGCTTTCGTTCAATAATATCATTTTTGTTGTGGGGTAGTACACGAGATTTGATGAATTGCATTGTCAAGAGCAAGCAATTTAGAGAAATCGGTTGAAGTGTATTCTCCACCCAAATCACATCTAAAGCACTTAATTACAGTGGAATGTTGAGTTTTAATAAGTGTTCTAAAGGATCGATAGATATAAAGAAAGTCAGATCGTCATTTCATAAGATAATCTTAACAATAACGGCTATAATCATCAATAAAAGACACATAATAGCTAGACCCTCCTTTTGTAGCAATAAGAGCAGATCCCCACACATCAGAGTTAACAAGATCAAATTGTGCAACAAAATGAGAAATACTTCGAGGAAAATGTAAAGCAGAAAATTTTGCTAATTTGCAACCACTACAATCAGTTGTCATGAGTTTGTATATTTCCCACTAGACCCTTAGAAACTAAAAATTTTAAATGACTAGCAGAAACATGTCCAAGTCTAGAATGCCACAAATAAAAACTAGAAGACTATGAATTCAAAGAGAAAGATTACAATCAACACCAAGGGCTGCAATGTGTGATGGTATTAGATTGTCAAGAACATATAAGCCTCATTGTCTACGGCATATCCCAATTAACTTCTGAGATTGAGGGTCATGCACATGACAACTAGTAGAAGAAAATTGAAATAAGCATCCATAATCACACGATTGGCTAATAGAAATAAGATTCAAAGTAAGAAATGGAACATAATAGACATCTGAAAGTGATAAATTGTGTGCATTAATAGAACCAACACCTGCTAAAGGCAATGGTGTGAAATGGAACATAATAGACATCTGAAAGTGATAAATTATGTGCATTAATAGAACCAACACCTGCTAAAGGCAACGGTGTGCCATCAGCAGTCATAATAGACATAGATGGGTTAGAAATATGTAATACATTAAAGAATTTTGAATTAGGGGACATGTTTGGAAACACTTGAGTCGAATATCCATAAGGAAGAAATACCTGAGTGACTCTGAGATGACAAACCTATATGAGTAGAGGCTGACATAGCATGTGGCTTTGTGGCCAAGAACTTCTGAAACTGCTCTGCTAAATCTGTCAATGTGGGATTAGAGGAAGGTGTTGCTCCAAGTATAGATGAGTCACATAGTGGCATGCCAACAGCTATGTTAGTATTGGGACGATAGGATCGCTCCAGTGATTAAGGTTGCTACTTCTTCAATAGTTTAGGACATTAAGATTTCCAATGTCGTTTTTGTTTACAAAAATTACACTCATCCCTAACGACTCGTACATAACCTTTACTCTGATTCTATGTGGACAGTCGAGATGTTATAGCCAACACTGAGGTGCTAGAAGGAGGAAGAGATACTTCTCCTGCAAGAGATTTCAAGTGCATTTCCTTAGCTACAAGTTCACTAACTATCAAATAAACTGAGGGAAGTGGAGTACGATGCAAGATAGAGCCTTTAAGTCCTTCAAAATCACTGCAAAGTGCCATAAAAAATTGAACTAATCGCTGCTCCTCTCTAAAAGTAATATATTTCTCACATGCTTTCAGTCATGCTGATTCCGTAAGAGCCAACTCATCCCAAATTAAATTCATAGTAACATAAAATTGAAGAATACTCATATCCTTCTGATGTAAAGCTCGTATATCAATTTTCAACTGATACCGTTTTGCAAAGTTAGACTTAGTGTATAACTTTTGAAAATACTCCCAAACATCCTTTGCTATTTCAAACTTCGCCGACTCTGTACCAATAGATTGCACAACAGAATTATGAATCCAAGTGAAAATTTTCACGTTGTTTGACTCCCAATTATCTAACTCTATTACATAATTTTGAGCAGTATTCTCGAGTTTCACAACAGTTTTACTAATATAACCCCACAATCTTTTCCCTTCTAGAAAATTTCTCATCACTGTACTCTAATATGAGTTATTTTTACCATTTAATCCGACACTAATGGAATGAAGTGAATCATCTCTTTCAGTTGCCATGATAAAGTCAATAAATGATTTACTATGAGTCAACGATATTATCCAATCTTTGAGGAAACCAACGCTAACCAATGCACCACAAAAAGCTACAATTGAACTATATTGCACAATATACATATAACCAAAATAATACCACCAAAAGCTCAAAAATTTACCAAGGAACACATGGCCTTTTGAAACCACCTCGAAAAGATGTGACACACGTCCTCACACGCCCAAACCGTCGTCGCACATGACCCCCACGCGCCGCCGTCCGATACCACATGCCTAATTGGAATGTTCGTCTCAAAATGCTAACACGGATTTGGTCTCAGATTTCTCAACCAGTCTCTAGTTTGGTCGGGATCAATATTTTTATTTGTAGTCGATTAGTTTTTTTTTTTTCGACAGATTTTTTGTTGGATTTCTGCCTCGATTTCTACGCATCCCAAATTTTCGATCTCACAAATTTCACTCAATTATCTGCTTTGATACCATGTTAACAACATAAACTATCTTGACCCAAATTGTGAATCAATTCAAAGAGAAGAGAAGAGAAGAAGGCAGAGAGAAATCTAATCTATTAAGCAACTAAATTAGGGTTTACAATGAGTTAAAATTGTTTACATATTACAAGGAGATCTAAACTAATAAGGAAACTAAATATTAAATAAATAAATATATTAATATATTATCAAGTGCCACATTTTAGTCTGATTAGCCAAAATCAGATGATGAAATAACATTAAATGAAATTCAGTGCATTACAAGGGATAGAATCATCTACTGATGTTAATTAAGGTTAGCCGTAATTTAGATTTGGAGTCAACCTAAAATGGAACTCAAAGAAATTGCGAACCAGAAGATTTGATGTCAGAATCATCATTTTGATAACAATTGCATTTCTTGTGTTCGTCTAAGCTATTCCAATATCTCCTCAACAAAGATAGAAAAATAAGGATCATTGTTCCAATTCTTATTCATATGTTCAAATTAATTACAAAGTTGGGTTTTGGTTCTTGACTTAATCGAATTATGTTAATTTGATGTAAAGTTGTATATGCTAATTCACCTATAATTTTATAGGTACACTTGCATATCCCAAAATTTATTGTAATCGTATGAAATTTCACTTATCTTTACTTTTGCTTTTAGGAGAATTCTCATCAATAAACTTTCTTTACTATCTTGTGAATACTTTGGTTTAGACTGAACCCCTCCCTGAGACTACCTCCAATTGCCACATTAACCAGTTGGACGAATCTTCCTACTTTGATACGGGTGAAGGTCGCCAAATCAATAACATCAACAGCTGAAGGCGAAGAAAACTACTCTTTGTATCTACTATAGAGTAGGCACATGGGTACAGGGGCGGATCCACACGGGGTCATGTGAGGTCAAATGACCCCACAAAATTTTGCCCCATTTTATTTATTTATTATTATTATTATTTTTACAATCTACTTTGATGCCCTCGTCGGGATGTCAAATGAAGTCAAAATATTGCATTCTTAATACCATTTCACTCATTAATGGCATGCGAAGTGGTCAACTATTGCAAAAGTTATGATATATTAAAGTAGGCCATTTGAAACTAGTATTTTGAGAATTTCGATAATATCCTAACTTTAAAAATTCGTTTGCAATCATGTGCTATCTGAATCCACAAATCGTTTATACCATGTAAAAGTTTGTTTCGAAAACTACATCGTTTTCATATCGACTGGTCCAAACGGATATTGAAAATAGTTAAATATGTATCAAACGTACGCCTCAAAAAAGACGTATAACTCATTTTTTCTTTTAAAAAAATTTAATTAATTATTATTTTTGCACGATAAAATTTTCAATATAATTTATATCATTTCATTTGGAAGTCTTACGTGAAATATGACGTAAATTTTTTAGAGTCGTTACGGATTAAATGCAATTTGAATTACTTTCGAATTATATTTGCTTTAAATTTGAATTTCATTTACTTCCTGAACTAAACTTGAATTTTATTTCAATTCATTTAATTTATATATTCAACTTAATTTACTCATTGTTAGCTCATCATTTACCAATGAAATGACAAACAAAATTATACAAGTAGCAAAATTTATTTAATAATATTAATAATGATGTAATTATATGATCGTTTCAAAGTGTCAAAATACATATTAACTTATTTTCATTAATATTATGTTGTTTATTAAAAAAAAATTATTTTTAAAATTTTGACCCCACAATATTAAAGGTTTGGACCCGCCTCTGCTTGGATAGAGACTAAACCTCTTTTCCTTGGCTCGAATCCTAGCTTCCCCCTTTCGACTAAACAACTGTAAACCATATCAATTGCATACTTTAGATGGTTTCTAGGTTTCCATCATAATATTTTTAATTTACTGGACAGGAAAAGGAATACTTTTAAGTGAAACAACAAATTGAAACGTGTAATAAAGGATAAAAAACCACTTTGGAGAACTAAAATATAAAACGATTTTACTAAAATTAGTGTTATTATCAGAAAATCAAGAGTATCTTATCAAATAAATCAATCTATAATCATCTTTAGATCATCATTAAATGGTTGAGAATCAATTCAAGAAATTGGAAACAAATCCAGATATCCAATTCTTAAATGACGAAATTTCAACCCAATTTCTATGCTTAATCAACATTGTTGAACATGTCGCATCTT
>NW_019267767.1:267616-269008 GCF_002742605.1 Olea europaea var. sylvestris
CATTTCAATCATACATTTTTTCATTAAAATAATATTGTACGTAAATTTAAAACTATTCTTTATTTTTTAATCACGCATTTTCCATCAATACACTATTCAAAAATGCATTTTTTGGTTAAGAATGGGACTCAAACAAGGGCTATATTAATTGCATAATTTGGATGACTTTCTACAGTTTCTGTCATGTTATTTTTTCTTGGAGACAGAAAAAAGGGAAAAGGAAATAGATTACAAGTGAAATGATGCATTAAAACGTGTAATTAAGGATACAAAACTTCATTGGAAATCTAAAATATACCACAACTTTTACTAACATCAGTATTATTTTTAAGAAAATCAAGATTAACAATAAGTAATCAATCTAAAATCATCTTTAGATCGTCATCAGATGGCTGAGAATCAATTCAAAACATTGGAAACAAAATCCTAATTTCCAATTCCAATTTCCATTCTTAATCAACATTGTTGAACATGTCGCATCTTTTTCTCACCTCTCCTTTATGTCCAGTCTTCACTCCCAACACGCTAAGCTTTGCCATTGCCCTGGAGAAATCTCTGAAGAACAAGTTGTTATCCATGGCATACTGATTCACGATTGCTACAGTTCTTGGATCCTTCATTAATGCAATGTCCGAAGCTAGAATTCCCAAGCCCTTCTGTAAATTCTTCAAGAAATTGTTGTCAAAACGCCCAGGAGAAATCACATCGAGGAAGACAGCTATGGTGGGATCGGTGGAGTAATTTGCGCAGTGGCGTTTAAGGGCCTCGACCAACTTGGGATTCAGGGCGGGATCAGGCTTTTTACCGAAAAGCCTGGTGCTGAATTCACTGCAGTGAGCGAACCCAATGGTGTGGCCGCCGGCGGTTAATGCCACCATTTCTTGGACGGTGAAGCCCATGGATTGGAAAATTGTTTAAGGAATTGTTAGCCCTGGTAATGTGGCCGTCGACGTGTGAAGCCAGTGAAACAAGCCCGTCTTTACGTCCCAATAGTAAACCTGCAAAGATGGTCCTATAAAAGAAAGGGTAAATTAGGGATACACTCAATATTTCATTTGGTGAAATTTTTGGTCCATAACCTTCAATTGTGAGGTTTCGAGGTCTCGATATTTTTGAATATGTAAATTTTGATTCTTGCAACGAGAATAGTCAAATTAAAATTGCCCACGACTTACAATTTAATTGTAAATAAATATTAAGTGATTTGATGGTTCTGCCATGTTATTTTAAGTCATGTGAAAGTAACGTAACATCTACATTGATAGTTTTGGTCATAATCACACCATGTAAATATTGGGAGCCTGACAATTTAAGTTTTGTTAATAATTTTTGTCCTTGAAGATATAGCTTAGTTTGTCCATTGAACTAGTCTCATTTTCTCATCTAAGTGAC
>NW_019267768.1:0-5393 GCF_002742605.1 Olea europaea var. sylvestris
ATGTTATCATGAAATCGAAAGCCACTTTTCATTGGCTCGATTCTAATTGAATAAGGCTAGCAGTTCACCAAAAATGAACAAATCTGAAGATATAATGAAATCAAAAACACTTTTCATTGGCTCAATTCCAGTCGAATTAGACTAGCAATTCGCCAAAAACGAACAAACTCGAAGTTATCATGAAATCAAAAACCACTTTTCATTGGCTCGTTTCCAATCGAATTAGACTATCATTTCGCCAAAAATAAAAAAACCCGAAGTTATCATGAAATCGAAAACCACTTTTCATTGGCCCGATTCCAATCAAATCGGACTAACAATTTGTCGAAATCGATCAAACCCAAAGTTATCATGAAATCGAAAACCACTTTTTATTGGCTCGATTCCAATCGAATCAGACTAGCAATTTGTCGAAAACGATCAAACTCGAAGTTGTCATGAAATCAAAAAGCACTTTCCATTAACTCGATTCCAATCAAATTAGACTAGCAATTTGCCAAAGACGAAAAAACCCGATGTTATCATGAAATCGAAAGCCACTTTTCATTGGCTCGATTCTAAATGAGTAAGACTAGCAATTTGATAAAAACGAACAAGCCCGAAGTTATCATGAAATCAAAACCACTTTTCATTGCCTTGATTCCAATCGAATTAGACTAGCAATTCACCGAAAATGATCAAACCCGAAGTTATCACGAAATCGAAAACCTCTTTTCATTGGCCCGATTTCAACCGAATTTGACATGCAATTTTGCGAAAACGGTCAAACCTGAAGTTATCAGGAAATCGAAAGCCACTTTTCATCGGCTAGATTCTAATCGAATAAGACTAGCTATTCACTGTAAACGAACAAACCCGAAGTCATCATGAAATCAAAAACCACTTTTCTTTGGCTCGATTCCAATCGAATTAGACTAGCAATTCACAGAAAACGATCAAACCCGAAGTTATCATGAAAACCACTTTTCATTGGCCCGATTCCAATCAAATTGGACTAACAATTTGTCGAAATTGATCAAACCCAAAGTTATCATGAAATCGAAAACCACTTTTTATTGGCTCGATTCCAATCGAATCAGACTAGCAATTTGTCGAAAACGATCAAACCCGAAGTTTTCATGAAATCAAAAGGCACTTTCAATTAACTCGATTCCAACTGAATTTGACAAGCAATTTTTCGAAAACAATCAAACCTGAAGTTATCATGAAATCGAAAGCGACTTTTCATTGGCTCAATTCTAATAGAATAAGACTAGCAATTCGCCGTAAACGAACAAACCCGATGTTATCATGAAATCAAAAACCAATTTTCATTTCCTTGATTCCAACCGAATTAGACTAGCAATTCACCGAAAATGATCAAACCCGAAGTTATCATGAAATCGAAAACCTCTTTTCATTGGCCAAATTTCAACCGAATTTGACATGCAATTTTTCGAAAATGGTCAAACCCGAAGTTATCAGGAAATCGAAAGCCACTTTTCATTGGCAAGATTCAAATCGAATAAGACTAGCAATTCGCTGTAAATGAACAAACCCAAAATCATCATGAAATCAAAAACCACTTTTCTTTGGCTCGATTCCAATCGAATTAGACTAGCAATTCACAGAAAACGATCAAACCTGAAGATATCATGAAATCAAAACCACTTTTCATTGGCTCGATTCCAATCGAATTAGACTAGCAATTCGCCAAAATCGAACAAACTCGAAGTTATCATGAAATGAAAAACCACTTTTCATTGGCTCGATTCCAATTGAGTTAGACTAGCATTTCACCAAAAATAAAAAAACTCGAAGTTATCATGAAATCGAAAATCACTTTTCATTGGCCCTATTCCAATCAAATTGGACTAACAATTTGTCGAAATCTGTAATACTCTGAAATTTTATGCTTGTTTAAATTTCTTTGGGATAGCGATTTAACTTTCAATACTATTTTTGGCCATAAGGAAAAAGGGGACACCACCTTTGTAGTGGTTAATGTTAGAGGTAGTTAATGAATGTAGGCATGAAGTGTCAAAGGTTGTGTATGTATGAAGTGATTGTTAGTTAGTCGAAACTTAAGACAAGTTTGGACTTGAATGAAGTGGATTATTTTGTTAGGACTTCAATTGACCAAATGATTAAATTATGTTACAATCTACAATTTTTGAATATGTAATTTGGGTACGAGTTTAAATTTGGGGTACACTTTGTTAACAATGAAAGTTAGAGGGTTAGATTATATTAGTTGAAAAGATAAAAGGCTTCCTTTGTAAATCTAGGTTTTAAGGCCATTTATTACCCTATAATCAACCCACTTGTCCTCCATCATCACCATACACTTAGATAGTAGACCAAACATGTGTAAAGGTAAGAAAAAAAAAGGGGAAGAAAGGGGGTGAGGCGGTGGAGTAGAGAAAAGGAAGAAAAAAAAATATAATATCAAGCCTTATCCTTATCTTTATATAAATATAAATACATCCATATCCATTGCCATAGAGAGATTTCCTTCATTTTACAAAACACTTATACACTTAAAAAGAGAGCAAAAACCAAAATTAAGAAAAGAAAGGAGAAGGAAGTAAGTTTAGCACTTTCAATTCATTTCAATCGAAGATCTTCAAGTTTTACGGTAAGATACTTTCTATGCTTAAGAGTTATAATTTTCATGGTAATATTTATGCTTAAAATATGCATGAAAAACCATAATATGATTATGGTGGACAAGTCCACAAAGTTAGATATCTATTTATGCCTCAGGACAAGTCCGAAGGGCACCGGCAAGCCGGAATGTGCAAGTATGGGTTTGATTGCATTCTTTGGTGTAGTATTATCATGATAAAAATACAAGCATGGTATCTTACTGAGTATTTCTTATACTCATAGTATGTTATGCTAAATTTTCAGATCCATGATCGTTGAATTGATGGAAGTTAGTTGGCTTAAGCGATGATGGATTAAGGACAAGGATGTTTTGAACCGAAAGTTTTCTTTTGTATGTTTTGCTCGATGACTGTTGTTCCATCTATATTTCTTATGGTATTATGTAAAAGAATATGTACATGACATGATATAATATGGTATTAATAGTAGATTTTGTAATTATATCTTTCATGTTATGATAAGATACATTTTTGTAGTTTATTCTCCTTACAAGAGACAAAAGGCAGAAACGGGACAGTTTCTGGAGTCATTTTCAAAATGATGTTTCTAACTCTATAAACGTCCATTTGAGACTCTAAAAATATCTCTGTTTTCCTCTTCGAGTTTTCAAAATATGGCCAAAGGAATCACTCAATTTCGATAGCTATGGCCTGAGTTATCAAGGTTTTAACGTCAAGAGGTCAATCTGGATTTCCTGTGTAATACTTCACTGTTTTCAGTAAAACGTCTATATCATATGATCTTGGAAAATTTTCATATTTTAACCTAGAAAACTACTTGAAATTATCTTTCTAATGCCACAGATTTTATGTAAAACGGAATTGGGATGAATTTTATAAAAATTGTCAAACTTGCTGCCCCAACTAACCTTGATAGTGCCGAGGCCGTATATGTAATGCATAATTTCATGATTGGCATGCACTTTTATCAGCCATCAAATTTTATAAGAATTGTTTTATCAAATTGAAAAATAAGTTTCTAAAGTGTAATACTTCTACTTAAGAGTATTTACATGTACCAAGGGCAGAAGTTATTATGTTTAGTACGTGACCCTCGAAGCTTAAGTTCGGGGTGTCACAAAATCGATCAAACCCAAAGTTATCATGAAATCGAAAACCACTTTTTATTGGCCCGATTCCAATCGAATTAGACTAGCAATTTGTCGAAAACAATCAAACCCGAAGTTGTCATGAAATCAAAAAGCACTTTCCATTAACTCGATTCCAACTGAATTTGACAAGCAATTTTTCGAAAATGATCAAACCCGAAGTTATCCTGAAATCGAAAGCAACTTTTCATTGGCTTAATTCTAATAGAATAAGACTAGCAATTCGCCGTAAACGAACAAACCCGAAGTTATCATGAAATCAAAAACCAATTTTCATTGCCTTGATTCCAATCGAATTAGACTAGCAATTCACCGAAAATGATCAAACCCGAAGTTATCACGAAATCGAAAACCTCTTTTCATTGGCCCGATTTCAACCGAATTTGACATGCAATTTATCGAAAACGGTCAAACCTGAAGTTATCAGGAAATCGAAAGCCACTTTTCATCAGCCAGATTCTAATCGAATAAGACTAGCAATTCGCTGTAAACGAACAAACCCGAAGTCATCATAAAATAAAAAACCACTTTTCTTTGGCTCGATTCCAATCGAATTAGACTAGCAAGCCGCCAACAATGAACAAACCTGATGTTATCAAGAAATAAAAAACCACTTTTCATTGGATCGATTCCAATCGAATTAGATTAGCAATTTGGCAAAGACGAACATACCCAATATTATCATGAAATCGAAAACCACTTTTCATTGGCTCGATACTAATCGAATTAGACTAGCAATTTGTCGAAAATGATAAAACCCGAAGTTATCATGATATCGAAAGCAACTTTTCATTGGGTCGATTCCAATCGAATTAGACTAGCAATTCATCGAAAAAGATCAAACCCGAAGTTATGATGAAATCATAAACCTCTTTTCATTGGCTCGATTCCAATCGAATTAGACTAGCAATTCGCCAAAAACGAACAAACCCGAAGTTATCATGAAATCAAAAACCACTTTTCATTGGCTCGATCCCAATCGAATTAGACTAGCAATTCGCCAAAAATGAACAAACCCGAAGTTATGATGAAATCAAAAACCACTTTTCACTGGCTCGATTCCAATCAAATTGGACCAGCAATAAGCCGAAAACGATCAAACCCGAAGTTTTCATGAAATCAAAAACCACGTTTCATTTGCTCGATTCCAATCGAATTAGACTAGCAATTCGCCAAAAACGAACAAACTTATGATGAAATCAAAAACTACTTTTCATTGGCTCGATTTTAATCGAATTAGACTAGCAAGCCGCCAACAATGAACAATCCTAATGTTATCAAGAAATCAAAAACCACTTTTCATTGGCTAGATTCCAATCAAATTAGACTAGCAATAAGCCAAAAACGATCAAACCCGAAGTTATCATGAAATCGAAAACCACTTTTTGTTGGCTCGATTCCAACAAAATGAATTTGACAAGCAATTTTTCGAAAAAGATCAAACCCGGAGTTATCATGAAATTAAAAACCTCTTTTCATTGGCTCGATTCCAAACGAATTAGACTAGCAATTCGCCAAAAACGAACGAACCCGAAGTTATCATGAAATCAAACATCACTTTTCATTGGCTCAATTCCGATTGAATTAGACTAGCAATTCGCCAAAAACGAACAAACCCGAGGTTATGATGAAATCA
>NW_019267769.1:0-5393 GCF_002742605.1 Olea europaea var. sylvestris
AATCGCCCAGAGGGCTATTTCGTCATTTTTCGCAACGGTGTCGGAATGGGCTGAAATTTGACAAGTTGATCGGAAACAAAAATTGCGCCCGGGCAATTTTGTCATTTTTCGCGACGTTGTCGGAATGGAGTGAAATTTGGCAGGTTGATTGGAAACAAAAATTGCGACGTCTGCAATTTCGTCATTTTTCCCGACGGTGTCGGAATGGGCTGAAATTTGGCAGGTTGATTGGAAACAAAAATAGCGTCGGGGGCAGCTTCGTCATTTTTCGCAACCGTGTCAGAATGGGCCAAAATTTGACAGGTTGATCGGAAACAAAAACCGCGCAGGGGCAACCTCGTCATTTTTCGCGACGATGTCAGAATGGGCTAAAATTTGACAGGTTTATCGGGAACAAAAAGTCGCGCTAAGGGCAATTTCGTCATTTTTCGTGACGATTTCGGAATGGGCTGAAATTTGGCAGGTTGATTGGAAACAAAAATCGCGCCGAGGGAAATTTCGTCATTTTTCGCGACGGTGTCGGAATGGGCTGAAATTTGACAGGTTGATCGGAAACAAAAACCGCGCCTGGGGCAATTTCGTCATTTTTCGCAACGGTGTCAGAATGGGCTGAAATTTGACAGGTTGATCGGAAACAAAAATCGCGCCGGGGGCAATTTCGTCAGTTATCGCAACGGTGTCGGAATGGGTTAAAATTTGATATATTGATCGGAAACAAAAACCGCGCGCGGGGGCAATTTCGTCATTTTTCGCAACGTTGTCGGAATGTGCAAAAATTTGACAAATTGATCGAAAACAAAAGTTGCGCCCGAGGCAATTTTGTCATTTTTCGCGACGGTGTCGGAATGGACTGAAATTTGGCAGGTTGATTGGAAATAAAAATTACGACGTCTGCAATTTCGTCATTTTTCACGACGGTGCCAGAATGGTATGAAATTTGGCAGTTGATTGGAAACAAAAATTGCGCCGTGGGCAATTTCGTCATTTTTCGCGACGGTGTCGGAATGGGCTGAAATTTGGCAGGTTGATTGGAAACAAAAATCGCCCAGAGGGCTATTTCGTCATTTTTCGCAACGGTGTCGGAATGGGCAGAAATTTGACAGGTTGATCGGAAACAAAAATCGCGCCGTGGGCAATTTCGTCATTTATCGGACGGTGTCGGAATGGGCTAAAATTTGGCAGGTTGATCGGAAACAAAAGTCGCGCCCGGGGCAATTTCGTCATTTTTCGCGACGGTTTTGGAATGGGCTGAAATTTGGCTGGTTGATTGGAAACAAAAATCGCGCCGTGGGTAATTTCGTCATTTTTCGCGACGGTGACGGAATGGGCTAAAATTTGACAGGTTGAGCGGAAACAAAAACCTCGCAAGGCGTAATTTCGTCATTTTTCGTGACGGTGTCGGAATGGGCTGAAATTTGGCAGGTTGATTGGAAACAAAAATTGCGCCGTGGGCAGTTCCGTCATTTTTCGCGACGGTGTCGGAATGGGCTGAAATTTAGCAGGTTGATTGGAAACAAAAATCGCGTAGGGGGCAACTTCGTCATTTTTTGTAACGTTGTCGGAATGGGCTAAAATTTTACAGGTTGTTCGGAAACAAAATCCGCGCCAGGGGCAATTTCATCATTTTTCGCGACGGTGTCAGAATGGAGTGAAATTTGGCAGGTTGATTGGAAACAAAAATTGCGACGTGTGCAATTTCGTCATTTTTCCCGACGGTGTCGGAATGGGCTGAAATTTGGCAGGTTGATTGGAAATAAAAATCGCCCAGAGGGCTATTTCGTCATTTTTCGCAACGGTGTCGGAATGGGCTGAAATTTGACAAGTTGATCGGAAATAAAAACCGCGCCGGGGGTAATTTCGTCATTTTTCGCGACGATGTCGGAATGGTCTAAAATTTGACAGGTTGATCGGAAACAAAAGCCACACTAGGGGCAATTTCGTCATTTTTTGCGACGGTATCGGAATGGGCTGAAATTGGCAGGTTGATTGGAAATAAAAATTGCGCCTGGGCAATTTCGTCATTTTTCGCGACGGTGTCCGAATCGGCTGAAATTTGGCAGGTTGATTGGAATCAAGAATCGCGATGGGGGCAGTTTCCTCATTTTTCACGACGATGTCGGAATGGACTAAAATTTGACAGATTGATCGGAAACAAAAGTCTCGCCCGGTGGAAATTTCGTTATTTTTCGCGACGGTGTCGGAATGGCTAAAATTTGACAACTTGATCCAAAACAAAAGTTGCGCCCGGGGCAATTTTGTCATTTTTCGCGACGGTGTCGGAATGGGCTGAAATTTGGCAGGTTGATTGGAAACAAAAATTGCGACGTGTGCAATTTCGTCATTTTTCCCGACGGTGTCGGAATGGGCTGAAATTTGGCAGGTTGATTGGAAACAAAAATCGCCCAGAGGGCTATTTCGTCATTTTTCGCAACGGTGTCGGAATGGGCTGAAATTTGACAGGTTGATCGGAAACAAAAATCGCGCCTGGGGCTATTTCGTCATTTTTCGCAACGGTGTCGGAATGGGCTGAAATTTGACAGGTTGATCGGAAACAAAAATCGCGCCGTGGGCAATTTCGTCATTTATCGCGACGGTGTCGGAATGGGCTAAAATTTGGCGGGTTGATCGGAAACAAAAGTCGCGCCCGGGGCAATTTCGTCATTTTTCGCGACGGTTTCGGAATGGGCTGAAATTTGGCTGGTTGATTGGAAACAAAAATCGCGCCGGGGGCAATTTCGTCATTTTTCGCGATGGTGTCGAAATGGGCTAAAATTTGACAGGTTGAGCGGAAACAAAGACCTCGCAAGGGGTAATTTAGTCATTTTTCGCGACGGTGTCGGAATGGGCTGAAATTTGGCAGGTTGATTGGAAACAAAAATTGCGCCGTGGGCAGTTCCGTCATTTTTCGCGACGGTGTCAGAATAGGCTGAAATTTGGCAGGTTGATTGGAAACAAAAATCGCGTAGGGAGCAACTTCGTCATTTTTCGCAACGTTGTCGGAATGGGCTAAAATTTTACAGGTTGTTCGGAAACAAAATCCGCGCCAAGTGCAATTTCGTCATTTTTCGCGACGGTGTCAGAATGGAGTGAAATTTGGCAGGTTGATTGGAAACAAAAATTGCGACGTGTGAAATTTCGTCATTTTTCCCGACGGTGTCGGAATGGGCTGAAATTTGGCAGGTTGATTGGAAACAAAAATTGCGCCGTGGGCAGTTCCGTCATTTTTCGCGATGGTGTCGGAATGGGCTGAAATTTAGCAGGTTGATTGGAAACAAAAATCGCGTAGGGGGCAACTTCGTCATTTTTCGTAACGTTGTCGGAATGGGCTAAAATTTTACAGGTTGTTCGGAAACAAAATCCGCGCCAGGGGCAATTTCGTCATTTTTCGCGACGGTGTCAGAATGGAGTGAAATTTGGCAGGTTGATTGGAAACAAAAATCGCCCAGAGGGCTATTTCGTCATTTTTCGTAACGGTGTCGGAATTGGCTGAAATTTGACAAGTTGATCGGAAACAAAAACCGCGCGCAGGGGCAATTTCGTCATTTTTAGCAACGTTGTCGGAATGTGCAAAAATTTGACAAATTGATCGAAAACAAAAGTTGCGCCCGGGGCAATTATGTCATTTTTCGCGACGTTGTCGGAATGGAGTGAAATTTGGCAGGTTGATTGGAAACAAAAATTGCGACGTCTGCAATTTCGTCATTTTTCCCGACGGTGTCGGAATGGGCTGAAATTTGGCAGGTTGATTGGAAACAAAAATAGCGTCGGGGGCAGCTTCGTCATTTTTCGCGACCGTGTCAGAATGGGCCAAAATTTGACAGGTTGATCGGAAACAAAAATCGCACAGGGGCAACTTCGTCATTTTTCGTGACGATGTCGGAATGGGCTAAAATTTGACAAGTTGATCGGGAACAAAAAGTCGCGCTAAGGGCAATTTCGTCATTTTTCGTGACGGTTTCGGAATGGGCTGAAATTTGGCAGGTTGATTGGAAACAAAAATCGCGCCGGGGGAAATTTCGTCATTTTTCGCGACGGTGTCGGAATGGGCTGAAATTTGACAGGTTGATTGGAAACAAAAACCGTGCCTGGGGCAATTTCATCATTTTTCGCAACGGTGTCGGAATGGGCTGAAATTTGACAGGTTGATCGGAAATAAAAATTGCGCCGGGGGCAATTTCGTCAGTTATCGCAACGGTGACAGAATGGGCTAAAATTTGATAGATTGATCGGAAACAAAAACTGCGCGCGGGGGTAATTTCGTCATTTTTCGCAACGTTGTCGGAATGTGCAAAAATTTGACAAATTGATCGAAAACAAAAGTTGCGCCCGGGGCAGTTTTGTCATTTTTCGCGACGGTGTCGGAATGGAGTGAAATTTGGCAAGTTGACTGGAAATAAAAATTGCGACGTCTGCAATTTCGTCATTTTTCACGACGGTGCCGGAATGGGCTGAAATTTGGCAGTTGATTGGAAACAAAACTCGCGCCGGGGGCAATTTCGTCATTTTTCGCGACGGTGTCGGAATGGACTAAAATTTGACAGGTTGATCGGAAACAAAATCCGCGCCAGGGGCAATTTCGTCATTTTTCGCGACGGTGTCGGAATGGGCTAAAATTTGACTGGTTCAGCGAAAACAAAACCTCGCAAGGGGTAATTTATTTATTTTTCACGACTGTGTCGGAATGGGCTGAAATTTGACAGGTTGATCGGAAACAAAAACCACGCCAGGGGCAATTTCGTCATTTTTCGTAACGGTGTCGGAATGGGCTGAAATTTGACAGGTTGATCGGAAACAAAAGTCGCGCTAGGGGCAATTTCGTCAGTTATCACAACGGTGTCGGAATGGGCTAAAATTTGATAGATTGATCGGAAACAAAAGTCGCGCCCGGGGCAATTTCGTCATTTTTCGCGACGGTTTCGGAATGGACTAAAATTTGGCTGGTTGATTGGAAACAAAAATCGCGCCGAGGAAAATTTCGTCATTTTTCGCGACGGCGTCAGAATGGGCTGAAATTTGACAGGTTGATCGGAAACAAAATTCGCGCCAGGGGCAATTTCGTCATTTTTCGCGACGGTGTCGGAATGGGCTGAAATTTGACAGGTTGATCGGAAACAAAATTCGCGCCAGGGGCAATTTCGTCATTTTTCGCGACGGTGTCGGAATGGGCTGAAATTTGACAGGTTGATCGGAAACAAAAACCGCGCCTAGGGCAATTTCGTCATTTTTCGTAACGATGTCGGAATGGGCTGAAATTTGAGAGGTATCGGAAACAAAAATCGCGCCTGGGACAATTTCATTAGTTATCGCAATGGTGTCGGAATGGGCTAAAATTTGATAGATTGATCGGAAACAAAAGTCGCGCCCGGGGCAATTTCGTCATTTTTCGCGACGGT
>NW_019267770.1:0-5392 GCF_002742605.1 Olea europaea var. sylvestris
TCGCGCTGGGGGCAATTTCGTCATTTTTCGCGACGGTATCGGAAAGGGATAAAATTTAAAAGATCGAAGGGAAACAAAAATCGTGCCGGGGGCAATTTCGTCATTTTTCGCGACGGTGGCGGAATCGATTAAAATTTGACCGGTGGATCGGGAAAAAAAATTTGCGTCGGGGGCAATTTCGTCATTTTTCGCGACGGTGGCAGAATGGGCTAAAATTTGACAGATCGATCGGAACCAAAAATCGCAACGGGGTCAATTTCGTCATTTTTCGCGAAGGTGTCGAAATGGGCTAAAATTTGACAGGTTGATCGGAAACGAAAATCGCGCCTGGGGCAATTTCGTCATTTTTCGCGACGGTATCGGAAAGGGATAAAATTTGACAGATCGATGGGAAACAAAAATCGCGCCGGGGGCAATTTCGTCATTTCTCGCGACGGTGGCGGAATGGGCTAAAATTTGACAGATCGATAGGAAACAAAAATCGCAACGGGGTCAATTTTGTCATTTTTCGCGACGGTGTGGAAATGGGCTAAAATTTGACAGCTTGATCGGAAACGAAAATCGTGCCAGGGGCAATTTCGTAAATTTTCGCGACGATGTCGGAATGGGCTAAAATTTGACAGATCGATCGGAAACAAAAATCGCGCCAGGGGCAATTTCGTCATTTTTCGCAACGGTATCAGAAAGGGATAAAATTTGTAGATCGATGGGAAACAAAAATCGCGCCGGGGGCAATTTCATCATTTTTCGCGACGGTGGTGGAATCGGCTAAAATTTGACCGGTGGATCAGAAAAAAAAATCGCGTCGGGGGCAATTTCGTCATTTTTCGCGACGGTGGCGGAATGGGCTAAAATTTGACAGATCGATCGGAAACAAAAATTGCAACGGGGTCAATTTCGTCATTTTTCGCAACGGTGTCGGAAAGGGATAAAATTTGACAGATCGATGGGAAACATAAATCGCGCCGGGGGCAATTTCGTCATTTTTCGCGATGGTGGCGGAATCGGCTAAAATTTGACAGGTGGATCGGAAAAAAAATCGCTCCGGGGGCAATTTCGTCATTTTTCGCGACGGTGGCTGAATGGACTAAAATTTGACCGGTGGATCGAAAAAAAAAATATCTCCGGGCGCAATTTCGTCATTTCTCGCGACGGTGGCGGAATGGGCTAAAATTTGATAGATCGATCGGAAACAAAAATCGCAACGGGGTCAATTTCGTCATTTTTTGCGAAGGTGTCGAAATGGGCTAAAATTTGACAGCTTGATCGGAAACGAAAATCGCGCCTGGGGCAATTTCGTCATTTTTCGCGACGGTATCGGAAAGGGATAAAATTTGACAGATCGATGGGAAACAAAAATCGCGCCGGGGGCAATTTCGTCATTTTTCGCGACGGTGGCGGAATCGGCTGAAATTTGACCGATGGATCGGAAAAAAATCGAACTGGAGGCAATTTCGTCATTTTTCGCGACGGTGGAGGAATGGTCTAAAATTTGTCAGATCGATCGGAAACAAAAATCGTAACGTGGTCAATTTCGTCATTTTTCGCGACGGTATCGGAAAGGGATAAAATTTGTAGATCGATGGGAAACAAAAATCGCGCCGGGGGCAATTTCGTCATTTTTCGCGACGATGTCGGAATCTACTAAAATTTGACTGATTGATCGGAAACAAAAATCGCGCCGGGGGCAATATCGTCATTTTTTTCGACGGTGTCGGAAAGGGATAATATTTGACAGATCGATGGGAAACAAAAAACGCACCGGGGGGAATTTCGTCATTTTTCGCGCCGGTGTCGGAATGGGCTAAAATTTGACATTTTGATCGGAAACAAAAATCGCGCCGGGGGCAATATCGTCATTTTTTTCGACGGTGTCGGAAAGGGATAATATTTGACAGATCGATGGGAAACAAAAAACGCACCGGGGGGAATTTCGTCATTTTTCGCGCCGGTGGCGGAATCGGCTAAAATTTGACCGATGGATCGGAAAAAAAAATCGCGCCGGGGACAATTTCGTCAATTTTCGCGACAGTGTCGGAATGGGTTGAAAATTTGACAGATCGTTCGGAAACAAAAATCGCACCGGCGGGCAATTTCGTCATTTTTCGCGACGGTGTCGGAATGGGCTAAAATTTGACAGATTGATCGGAAACAAAAATCGCGCTGGGGGCAATTTCGTCATTTTTCGCGCCGGTGTCGGAATGGGCTAAAATTTGACAGATCGATCGGAAACAAAAATCGCGCCGGGGGCAATTTCGTTATTTTTCGCGACAGTGTCGGAATGGGTTAAAATTTGACAGATCGATCGGAAACAAAAATCGCGCCGGGGGCAATTTCGTTATTTTTCGCGACAGTGTCGGAATGGGTTAAAATTTGACAGATCGATCGGAAACAAAAATCGCGCCGGGGGCAATTTCGTTATTTTTCGCGACAGTGTCGGAATGGGTTAAAATTTGACAGATCGATCGGAAACAAAAATCGCGCCGGGGGCAATTTCGTCATTTTTCGCGACGGTGGCGGAATCGACTAAAATTTGACCGGTGGATCGGAAAAAAATTGCGCCGGGGGCAATTTCGTCATTTTTCGCGACGGTGGCGGAATGGTATAAAATTTGACCGATCGATCGGAACCAAAAATCGCAACGGGGTCAATTTCGTCATTTTTCGCGAAGGTGTCGAAATGGGCTAAAATTTGACAGGTTGATCGGAAACGAAAATCGTGCCACGGGCAATTTTGTCAATTTTCGCGACGATGTCGGAATGGGCTAAAATTTGACAGATCGATCGAAAACAAAAATCGCGCCGGTGGCAATTTCGTCATTTTTCGCGACGGTATCAGAAAGGGATATAATTTGAAGATCGATGGGAAACAAAAATCACGCCGAGGGCAATTTCGTCATTTTTCGCAACGGTGGCGGAATCGGCTAAAATTTGACCGATGGATCGGAAAAAAATCGCGCTGGGGGCAATTTCGTCATTTTTCGCGACGGTGGCGGAATGGGCTAAAATTTGACAGATCGATAGGAAACAAAAATCGCAACGGGGTCAATTTCGTCATTTTTCGCGACGGTAACGGAAAGGGATAAAATTTGACAGATCGATGGGAAACAAAAATCGCGTCGGGGGCAATTTCGTCATTTTTCTCGACGGTTGCGAAATTGGCTAAAATTTGACCGATGGATCGGAAAAAAATCGCGCTGGGGGCAATTTCGTCATTTTATTGACGGTGGCGGAATGGGGTAAAATTTGACTGATCGATCGGAAACAAAAATCGCAACGAGGTCAATTTCGTCATTTTTCGCGATGGTGTGGAAATGGGCTAAAATTTGACAGCTTGATCGGAAACGAAAATCGTGCCAGGGGCAATTTCGTCAATTTTCGCGACGGTGTCGGAATGGGCTAAAATTTGACAGATCGATCGGAAACAAAAATCGCGCCAGGGGCAATTTCGTCATTTTTCGCGACGTTATCAGAAAGGGATAAAATTTGTAGATCGATGGGAAACAAAAATCGCGTCGGGGGCAATTTCGTCATTTTTCGTGACGGTGGTGGAATCGGCTAAAATTTGACCGGTGGATCGGAAAAAAAAATCGCGTCGGGGGCAATTTCGTCATTTTTCGCGACGGTGGCGGAATGGGCTAAAATTTGACAGATCGATCGGAAACAAAAATCGCAACGGGGTCAATTTCGTCATTTTTCGCGACGGTATCGAAAAGGGATAAAATTTGACAGATCGATGGGAAACAAATATCGCGCCTGGGGCAATTTTGTCATTTTTCGCGACGGTGGCTGAATGGGCTAAAATTTGACCGGTGGATCGAAAAAAAAAATCTCTCCGGGCGCAATTTCATCATTTCTCGCGACGGTGGCGGAATGGGCTAAAATTTGACAGATCGATCGGAAACAAAAATCGCGCCGGGGGCAATTTCGTCATTTTTTGCGACGGTATCGGAAAGGGATAAATTTTGACAGATCGATGGGAAACAAAAAACGCACCGGGGGCAATTTCATCATTTTTCGCGCCGGTGGCGGAATCGGCTAAAATTTGACCGGTGGATCGGAAAAAAAATCGCGACGGGGTCGATTTCGTCATTTTTCGTGACGTGGCGGAATGGGCTAAAATTTGACAGATCGATCGGAAACAAAAATCGCACCGGGGTCAATTTCATCATTTTTCGCGATGGTGTCGAAATGGGCTAAAATTTGACAGCTTGATCGGAAACGAAAATCACGCCGGGGGCAATTTCGTCATTTTTCGCGACGGTGTCGGAATGGGCTAAAATTTGACAGATCGATCGGAAACAAAATCCGCGCCGTACCGAGGAGCAATTTCGTCATTTTTCACGACAGTGTCGGAATGGGCTAAAATTTGACAGATCGATCGGAAACAAAAATCGCGCTGGGGACAATTTTGTCATTTTTCGCGACGGTGTCGGATTGGGCTAAAATTTGACAGATCGATCGGAAACAAAAATCGCACCGGGGTCAATTTCGTCATTTTTCGCGACGGTATTAGAAAGGGATAAAATTTGTAGATCGATGGGAAACAAAAATCGCGCCGGGGGCAATTGGTATCGGAAAGGGATAAAATTTGACAGATCGATGGGAAACAAAAATCGCGCCGGGGGAAATTTCGTCATTTTTCGTGACGGTGGCGGAATCGGCTAAAATTTGACAGGTGGATCGGAAAAAAAAATCGCTCCGGGGGTAATTTCGTCATTTTTCGCGACGGTGGAGGAATGGGCTAAAATTTGACTGGTGGATCGAAAAAAAAATCTGTCCGGGGGCAATTTCGTCAGTTCTCGCGACGGTGGCGGAATGGGCTAAAATTTGACAGATCGATCGGAAACAAAAATCGCGCCGGGGGCAATTTCGTCATTTTTCGCGACGGTGTCGGAATCGACTAAAATTTGACTGATTGATCGGAAACAAAAATCGCGCCGGGGGCAATATCGTCATTTTTTGCGACGGTATCGGAAAGGGATAAAATTTGACAGATCGATGGGAAACAAAAAACGCATCGGGGGCAATTTCGTCATTTTTCGCGCCGGTGGCGAAATCGGCTAAAATTTGACCGATGGATCGGAAAAATAAATCGCGCCGGGGACAATTTCGTCATTTTTCGTGCCAGTGTCGGAATAGGTTAAAATTTGACAGATCGATCGGAAACAAAAATCGCACCGGCGGGCAATTTCGTCATTTTTCGTGACGGTGTCGGAATGTGCTAAAATTTGACAGATTGATCGGAAACAAAAATCGCGCCGGGGACAATTTCGTCATTTTTCGCGACGGTGGCGGAATGGGCTAAAGTTTGACAGGTGGATCGGAAAAAAAAATCGCTCCGGGGGCAATTTCGTTATTTTTCGCGACAGTGTCGGAATGGGTTAAAATTT
>NW_019267771.1:0-5391 GCF_002742605.1 Olea europaea var. sylvestris
CAAGAAAATAATCTTCCCAGATAAGATCGAGAGATGAGAAATAACGGGAACTGGCTCGATAGAAACAACTCCCAAAGGTGACGTGACAATTGTGTCAGACCTAAAGAAGGTCGTAGGCATTGAAAGAGCCTTTCACCAAACGTTGAACACCAAATCGTTCGAGAAATAGATACCATATTTGGAGGGCCATATGTAGGTGGCGAGATAAGGAATGCCCAAAGGAACTACACTATGAAAGCCAAGGACCCTTCGATGGCCAGCTTCATAGTCAATAGTGGCCAATCACCCGATGATAGAAAAATTGAGCCCATCACATTTACCAAGGATGATGCTGTTGGGGTACATTATCCTTACCACGATGCCCTGGTTGTAAGGGCGGTGGTGGCAAAAAATGGCCTTGAAAGGATGTTGGTGGACAACTGGAGTTCGATCAATATAATATACGAATCCACTTACGACCAAATGGAGGTAGACCATCAGCTAACACTGGTAAGTTCTTTATTCTACGGATTTACAGGAGACAGTATCCTTCCCCGAGGAAAAATCACCTTGGCGACAGAGATGGGAGTGTCGCTCCTTACGGCCCACAATTTCATGGAATTTTTAGTGGTGGATCATCATCTAGCATATCATGGAGGAGACCTGCAATGAAAATTGAAAGTGCTATAGGTAGTAACCTTCATTCACCACCTCTGCATGAAGTTTCCCACCGAACAAGGCATTACTGTTGCTCGAGACGACCAACGAAGCGCTAAATGTTATTCTAGCTATTTGTGAAACGTCAATCCACCAAGCATTAATGTCATATTAATGAAAATCGACGAGGTCGATGACCCTGCACAAAAGGAGGACGTCGACATGGTTGATGCCCTTGAAGAAGAGGCCAAGGAGATTTAGAATATCCCTGAAGAAGGGATGGGGTCCGCAGAAGTCCCCTAGGTTGACGAGCTGGATCCCCGCATGATTGAAGACGAGCCCCAGATGACTCCAATAGAGGAATCGAAAACTTCGAAGTAGGCTCTACGACCTCACCAAAATACTTGCAGGTCGGCAAGAGCTTATCCCCCACCTTGAAAGAGAGGCTGCAAAACTTCCTCCGAAATAACTTGGATGTGTTTGCATGGAAACATGAAGACATGGTTGGGATAGATCCGAAGTTTAGTTAGCATTTAAAGATCAACCCCAACGCAAGTCCTCATCGGTAGAAGAAGAGAGCGTTAAATCTAGAAAGGTACTAGGCCTTGAAAGACGAGGTGCAAAAGTTGATTGCCATCCAATTTATTAGGGAGTTAGTTTATCCGAAGTGGGTATCCAACCCGGTACTAGTCAAGAAACACAGTGAAAAGTGGAGAGTGTGCATAGATTTCACAAATTTGAACCAGGTTTGTCCAAAGGACAGTTTCCCACTCCCATAAATAGATCAATTGGTTGATTCCATAGCTGGCCATGAATTGTTAAGTTTTATGGATGCCTACTCCGGCTATAATCAGATTCCCATGAACCCCGCGAACAAAGAGCACACGTCCTTCATAATAGACAAAGGCCTATACTACTATAAGGTGATGCTCTTTTAGTTGAAAAATACCGGAGCCACCTACCAAATGCTTGTAAACAAAATGTTTGCCTACCTCCCAGACAAAAATAATGGAAACGTATGTGGATGATATGCTTGCAAAAAGCCAGAAAGTCGATGATCACATCCAACATCTAGAGAAGATCTTCTAGATTTTTCCCAGGTATAGAATGAGATTGAACTTTCCCAAGTGCACCTTTGGAGTAGCCTCAGGGAAGTTTTTAGGGTACATAGTGAATTAAAGAGGCATTGAGGCCAATCTGGACAAGATTAAGGCCCTGGTAGAAATGAGGTCGCCTCAGAAAAGTGTCTGCACTAAGCCGCTTCGTATCCAAGGCAACAAGCAAGTGCATCCCATTTTTCAAAATTCTAAAAGAGGAAAACTAGTTCCAATGAACACGAGGATGTGAAGAGACCCTACAGGCGCTGAAAAGGCACTTCGGCTAGACACCCCTCCCATCGAAACCCAAAAATGAGGAATCCTTGATGCTGTATCTAGCTGTAACCACAGAAATAGTCAGTTTAGTGTTATTACGACAATAGGAGGGTCGGTAGTTACCTGTCTATTACATAAGCAAGGCACTTCTGGCAGTTGAAACATGCTATCTGGATATTGGAAAACTTGCTCTAGCACTAATCACCGCTTCACGAAAGCTGAGGCCCTATTTTCAAGCACACACTGTCGAGGTGTTAACTAACTTCCCTCTCAAACAGGTGCTTTAGAAAACAGACGCCTCTAGAAGGCTATTGAAATGGGCTATCGAATTGAGTGAGATTGACATAATTTTCAAGGTAAGGACAACAATCAAGGGTCAGGCATTGGTAGATTTTGTGGCTGAATTTATCCGTCTTCTAGAAATGGAAGTAGAAATGGTAACTGTCGACCCCCTACTTGGAGTTTGTTCGTTGATGGCTCCTTCGGAGAAATTGGGTCTGGAGCAAGCATTGTCCTAATTAGTCTAGAGGAACACAAGCTCAATTGTGTTTAAGGTTTGTATTCAAAGCGACCAACAACGTCGCCAAATATAAAGCTCTCCTTGCTAGCCTTAGATTAACAAAGAAATGTAGGTCAAAAGGCTCCTCACCAGCTATGATTCCCAACTTGTGGTTAACTAGGTTAATGGCAACTTCACCTCTAAGGACAAGAGCCTGGCTGCATATCTCAAACAGGTCATTGAATTCATCCCTACTTTTGAAAAATTCGAGTTGGTACAAATCTCCCAGAATAAAAACTCCCATGCCGACGCCCTTTCAAAGTTGGCCAACAACAAGGACTCCGAGCTGCTTAATGTTGTCCCCATTGAACACTTGCCGAAGCCCCCAATTTCTAAGGACCAAGATGTGATGTGGGTAGAAGACACCCCCACACTGATGGCCCCAATCATTGCACTTTTTACAAGACCAACTCCTTCACTCTGACAAAAAGGAAGCTCGGAAGCTGAGGAGATAGGCTGCACACTTTAATTTTCAAGATGGCGTACTTTACAAACAAGGTTTCTCCTTATCATTAGTTCGGTGTATAGGTGGAGAACAAGCTACTTATGTTCTAAGAGAAATACGTGAAGGAGTGTGTGGCAACCATCTGGAGGATGGGCTTTAGCCCAAAAAGTTTAGAGAAAAGGATACTATTGGCCGACTATAAAAAACGACATCCAACGATTTGCGAAAAGGTGGGAAAATGGCAACGTTTTGCAACTGTCTAATGACAACCCTTCTAGGAGCTCAATGTTGTATCCAGCTTTTGGTCGTTCGCCAAATGGGGTGTTGATTTGATTGGATTTGTGCCTAAAGGACGAGGCAGTGCCTGTTTCGCTATTATGGCAATTGATTTTTTTACCAAGTAGGTCGAAGTCGAGCCACTATCCAAGATAATCAAAGTAAATACTTCAAAAATTCTTGTAGAAGAACATTATATGCAGGTTTGGGATTCCCCACTCAATTGTATCAGACAATGGGCATCAATTTGACAACAAAAAGGTCAGAAATCTATGCGACAAACTGAGGATTAAGAAGCATTTTTCTTCCCCACATCACCCTTAGGCAAATGGGCAAGTTGACGCTGTTAATAAGACCATTAAATATACTTTGAAGGGGAAGCTAGACGTCTCAAAAGGTGCATGGGTTGACAAGTTACCTCAGGTCTTGTGGGCTATCCAAACTACAAGCAGAACTGCTACTGGTCAAACCCTTTTTTCCATGAACTATAGAGCCAAGGCAATGAGTCCAATTGAAGTGGGTCTACCATCACCTCGAAGGATACACTTCAATGAAATCTCCAACGAAGAGTTAAGAAGGTGTGAATTGGATTTCATGGAAGAAAGGATGAATCCCAGTCCAAAATGGCCGTATACCAAAGAAAGATGACGAGGTACTATAACTCGAAGGTTAAGACAAAAGTGTTCCGTATAGATGACCTCGTCCTTCGTAAGGTGTTCTTATCCACAAAGAAAGCAGAGGTCGGAACCTCAGGTCCAAACCGGGAAGGACCGTACCGCATAAAAGAAAAGGTCAGAGTTGGTACCTACAAAATCATAACCTTGGATGGAAAGGTACAATCTCATCCATGGAACGCAGAACATCTGTAAAAATATTATCAATGAACTTTGTATATGACCTTGTAATTGTTTATTAAATTTAATGAGTTCGGCATTAACTTTGTGAGTTATGTTATTATGCTAAGTTGAGTCCCAAAGCGGACTACTTTATTAATTGACAAAGTATGGAAAGAGGCTAGTATCACTGTGCTACAATGGACCTCATATGTGACAAAGTCAGTTAAACGGCCGAACTACCAACATTTCGTGAGTATTAACTAAAAAATAAAGTATATGCATAAAAAGAAGTTATAATATAAAGTCAATGAACACATAGGAATGGATGAACTAGTAAAGGATAAAATTTTCGATTAATCACTGAAAGAATTGTACATAGAAGGCCTCGAAGGCCAACGTTACAAAAGGGAAAAAATAAACTCCTATCTAAACAGGTGGGAGAGCGGGAGGTACAATTGGAACTATGGCATGGAGAGCCACTTCTTGAACATCGACCTCTGCCTCGGAGGCTTCATCTTCAATCTCAATAATCTGACTCCCTTTTGCCAACGTTTGTGGCTCACCACCCTCTTCTAAAAATTCTGACCTTATTTCAAACGTGTTGATGGCTTGGAGGTTTGCCTCAATCCATTCCACCATCTTGGTATAGGCCTACCTCCACTAGTAAGCCCCAAAGCTTTGGTACACTTCCATCAAATGGAAATTGGCAATGTATCTTTTTTTTGCTTCACTATCAGCAGCTTTAGCCTCTTTCCTCATCATCTCAACTTCCTCAATTAGGCCAGAAATACTGGAGTTCAGCCCCCCACTTGTTGCTTCAAAGAAGCATTCTCTTTATTAGCCAACTCCAGGGCCTCGACAGTAATCCTTTGGTGCTTATTTGATATCTCCACCCGCTTCGTTAAAGAGGCCACCTAGCTCTGAGACAGGTGGACCACCTTTTTCAAATTTTCAATTTTTTTCTAAGGCAGAAGCGATTTTCATTGACTCTTAGGCCTGGCTCTTCTTCAAAGCCTCCACTTCGGACTTAGATTTCTTTGTTGCTTCCTCGACTTTGTTGACCCGAGTCAGATATCCTTTATTCTTATTCACGAGATTTTTAACGAGGGCCTCAGCCTCAATTGCAGTTCCAAACACGTTCGCCGTTTGGCTCACCATTATCATGAACACATCAACACATTCGCTGGATTCCACAAAAGGATTGCCGATGCTCCATCCAATAGTTATAAAATGTTACTAAAGTAGTTTACATTTCTGGAGGCAACA
>NW_019267772.1:0-5387 GCF_002742605.1 Olea europaea var. sylvestris
CCAAAATGGTCGCCCCATTTCCAATAAGTTCATATGGGCCCAAAACGGACATCGTGGGCAAAAGTTACGCTATATTCTTCGTATGCCGGCAATCCAAGCGTTCCAAATATGCAAGTGCTCATTCTTTCAAAAAATGGCCGAAATCCCTCGTACGTTAGGACGAAGTGGTGTGTTCAATCCAAAACGGTCGCTACATTTCCAATATGTTCATATGGGCCCAAAACGGACATCGTGGGCAAAAGTTACGCTATATTCTTCGTATGCCGGCAATCCAAGCGTTCCAAATATGCAAGTGCTCATTCTTTTGAAAAATGGCCAAAATCCCTCGTACGTCACGATGAAGTGGTGACTTCAATCCAAAACGGTCGCTACATTTCCAAAAAGTACTTATGGGCCCTAAACGGACACCGTGTGCAAAAGTTACGTTCAATCTTCGTCCGCCGACTCTCCAAGCGTTCTAAATTTACAAGTCTCATTCTATCGATAAATGGCTAAAATCCCTCGTACGTCACGATGAAGTGGTGAGTTCAATTCAAAACGGTCGCTACATTTACAAAAAGTTCTTAAGGGCCCAAAACGGACACCGTGTGCAAAAGTTAAGCTCAATTCTTCATCCGTCGACTCTCCAAGCGTTCTAAATATGCAAGTGCTCATTCTTTCAAAAAAGGGCAAAATCCCTCACACGTCACGACGAAGTTCTGAGTTCAATCCAAAATGGTCGCTACATTTCCAAAAAGTACTTATGGGCGCAAAACGGACTCCGTGTGCAAAAGTTAATCCCAATTCTTCATCCGCCGACTCTCGAAGCGTTCTAAATATACAGGTGCTAATTCTTTCCAAAAATCGCCAAAATCCCTCATACGTCACGACGAAGTGGTG
Source organism: Olea europaea var. sylvestris (assembly GCF_002742605.1). Lineage (NCBI taxonomy): Eukaryota > Viridiplantae > Streptophyta > Magnoliopsida > Lamiales > Oleaceae > Olea > Olea europaea. Next base: position 880 of record NW_019267772.1, read on the forward strand.
AGTTCAATCCAAAACGGTCGCTACATTTTCAAAAAGTTCTTATGGCCCCAAAACAGACAATGTGTGCAAAAGTTACCCTCAATTCTTCATCCGCCGACTCTCCAAGCGTTCTAAATATACAAGCACTCATTCCTTCGAAAAATGGCCAAAATCACTCGTACGTCACGACGAAGTGGTGAGTTCAATCAAAAACGGTAGCTACATTTCCAAAAAGTTCTTATAGGCCCAAAATGGACACCGGGTGCAAAAGTTACGCTCAATTCTTCGGCCGTCCACTCTCCGAGCGTTCTAAATGTGCAAGTGCTCATTCTTTAGGAAAATTGCCAAAATCCTTTGTACCTCACTACGAAGTGGTGAGTTCAATCCAAAACGGTCGCTACATTTTCAAAAAGCTCTTATGGGCCCAAAACGGACACCATGTGTAAAAGTTACACTCAATTCTTCGTACGCCGACAATCCAAGCGTTCGAAATATGCAAGTGCTCATTCTTTCGAAAAATGGCCGAAAACTCTCATACGTTATGACGAAGTGGTGAGTTTAATCCAAAACGGTCGCTACATTTCCAATAAGTTTATATGGGCCCAAAACGGACCCCGTGTGCAAAAGTTACGCTCAATTCTTCGTACGCCGACAATCCAAGCGTTCCAAATATGCAAGTGCTCATTCTTTCGTAAAATGGCCAAAGTCCCTCGTACGTCATGACGAAGTGGTGAGTTCAATCCAAAACGATCGCTACACTTCCAAAAAGTTCTTATAGGCCCAAAATGGACACCGTGTGCAAAAGTTACGCTCAATTCTTCGTTCGCCGACTCTCCAAGCGTTCTAAATATACAAGCGCTCATTCCTTCGAAAAGTGGCCCAAATCACTCGTACGTCACGACGAAGTTGTGAGTTCAATCCAAAACGGTCGCCACATTTCCAAAAAGTACTAATGGGCCCAAAACGGACACCGTTTGCAAAAGTTACGCTCAATTCTTCGTACGCCGACAATCCAAGTATTCCAAATATGCAGGTGCTCATTCTTTCGAAAAATGGCCGAACTCCCTCATACGTCACGACGAAGTGGTGAGTTCAATCCAAAATGGTCGCCACATTTCCAAAAAGTTCTTATGGGCCCAAAACGGACACCATGTGGAAAAGTTACGCTCAATTCTTCGTTCGCCGACTCTCCAAGCGTTCTAAATAACCAAGTGCTCATTCTTTCCAAAAATGGCCAAAATCCCTCGTACGTCACGATGAAGTTCTGTGTTCAATCCAAAACGGTCGCTACATTTCCAAAAAGTACTTAAGGGCCCAAAACGGACACCGTGTGCAGAAGTTACGCTCAATTCTTTGTATGCCGACAATCCAAGCGTTCCAAATATGCAAGTGCTCATTCTTTCGAAAAATGGCCGAAATCCCTCATACGTTACGACGAAGTGGTGAGTTCAATCCAAAACAGTCGCTACATTTCCAATAAGTTCATATGGGCCCAAAACGGACATCGTGTGCAAAAGTTACGCAAAATTCTTCGTAATCCGGCAATCCAAGCGTTCCAAATATGCAAGTGCTCATTCTTTAGAAAAATAGCCAAAATCCCTCGTACGTCAGGATGAAGTGGTGTGTTCAATCCAAAATGGTCGCTACATTTCCAAAAAGTATTTATGGGCCAAAAACGGACGGCGTGCGCAAAAGTTACGCTCAATTATTCGTACGTCGACAATCCAAGCGTTCCAAATATGCAAGTGCTCATTCTTTCAAAAAATGGCGGAAATCCCTCATACGTCACGATGAAGTGGTGAGTTCAATCCAAAACGGTCGCTACGTTTCCAAAAAGTACTTATGGGCACAAAACGGACACCGTGTGCAAAAGTTACGCTCAATTCTTCGTACGCCGACTCTCCAAGCGTTCTAAATATGCAAGTGCTCATTCTTTAGAAAAATTACCAAAATCCCTTGTACGCCACGATGAAGTGTTGAGTTCAATCCAAAACGGTCGCTACATTTCCAATAGGTTAATATGGGCCCAAAACGGACACCGTGTACAAAAGTTACGCTCAATTCTTCGTACGTCGACAAGCCAAGCATTCCAAATATGCAAGTCCTCATTCTTTCAAAAAATGGTCGAAATCCCTCGTACGTCATGATGAAGTGGTGAGTTCAATCCAAGACGGTCGCTACATTTCCAAAAAGAACTTATGGGCCCAAAACGGACACCATGTGCAAAAGTTACGAACAATTCTTCGTACGCCGACAATCCAAGCGATCCAAATATGCAAGTGCTCATTCTTTTGAAAAATGGCCTAAATCCCTCATACGTCATGATGAAGTGGTGAGTTCAATCCAAAATGGTCGCTACATTTCCAAAAAGAACTTATGGACCGAAAACGGACACCGCGTGCAAAAGTTACGCTCAATTCTTCGTCCACCGACTATCCAAGCGTTCTAAATATGCAAGTGCACATTCTTTCGAAAAATCACCAAAATCCCTCGTACATCACGACGAAGTGGTGAGGTCAATCCAAAACGGTTGCTACATTTCCAAAAAGTTCTTATGGGCCCAAAATGGACACCGTGTACAAAAGTTACGCTCAATTCTTCGTCCGCCGACTCTCCAAGCGATCCAAATATGCAAGTGCTCATTCTTTTGAAAAATGGCTGAAATCCCTCATACGTCACGATGAAGTGGTGAGTTCAATCCAAAACGGTCGCTACATTTCCAAAAAGTTCTTATGGTCCGAAAACGGACACCGTGTGCAAAAGTTACGCTCAATTCTTCGTCCGCCGACACTCCAAGCGTTCTAAATATGCAAGTTCTCATTCTTTCTAAAAATGGCCAAAATCCCTCGTACGTCACGACCAAGTGGTGAATTCAATCCAAAACGGTCGCTACATTTCCAATAAGTTGATATGGGCCCGTAACGGACACAGTGTGCAAAAGTTACTCTCAATTCTTCGTACGCCAACAATCCAAGCGATCCAAATATGCAACTGCTCATTCTTTTGAAAAATGGCCGAAATCCCTCATACGTCACGACGAAGTGGTGAGTTCAATCCAAAACTGTCGCTACATTTCCAAAAAGAACTTATGGGCCCAAAACGAACAACACGTGCAAAAGTTACGCTCAATTCTTCGTTCGTCGACTCTCCAAGCGTTCTAAATATGCAAGTGCTTGTTCTTTCGAAAAATTGCCAAAATCCCTCGTACGTCATGACGAAGTGGTGAGTTCAATCCAAAATGGTCGCTACACTTCCAACAAGTTCATATGGACCCAAAACGGACACTGTGTGCAAAAGTTACGATCAAATCTTCGTACGTCGACAATCCAAGTGATCCAAATATGCAAGTGCTCATTCTATTGAAAAATGGCCAAAATCCCTCGTACGTCACGACGAAGTGGTGAGTACAATCCAAAACGGTCGCTACATTTCCAAAAAGTACCTATGGGCGTAAAACGGACACCGTGTACAAAAGTTACGCTCAATTCTTCGTTCGTCGACTCTCCAAGCGTTCTAAATATGCAAGTGCTCATTCTTTGGAAAAATGGCCGAAATCCCTCATACGTCACGACGAAGTGGTGAGTACAATCCAAAACGGTCGCTACATTTCCAAAAAGTACCTATGGGCGTAAAACGGACACCGTGTACAAAAGTTACGCTCAATTCTTCGTTCGTCGACTCTCCAAGCGTTCTAAATATGCAAGTGCTCATTCTTTGGAAAAATGGCCGAAATCCCTCATACGTCACGACGAAGTGGTGAGTTCAATCCAAAACGGTCGCTAAATTTCCAAAAAGTTCTTATGGGCCCAAAACGGACACCGTTTGCAAAAGTTACGCTCAATTCTTCGTCCATCAGCTCTCCAAGCGTTCTGAATATACAAGCGGTCATTCCTTCGAAAAATGGCCAAAATCACTCGTACGTCCCGACGAAGTTGTGAGTTCAATCCAAAACGGTTGCTACATTTCCAAAAAGTTCTTATGGGCCCAAAACGGACACCGTGTGCAAAAGTTACACTCAATTCTTCGTTCGCCGACTCTCCAAGCGTTTTGAATATACAAGAGCTCATTCCTTCAAAAAATGGCCAAAATCACTCGTACATCACAACGAAGATGTGAGTTCAATCCAAAATGGTCGCTACGTTTGCAAAAAGTACTTATGGGCCCAAAACGGGCGCCGTGTGCAAAAGTTAAGCTCAATTCTTCGTACGCCGACAATCCAAACATTCCAAATATGCAAGTGCTCATTCTTTACAAAAATGGCCGAAATCCCTCATACGACACGACGAAGTGGTAAGTTCAATCCGAAACGGTCGCAACATTTCCAAAAAGTACTTATGGGCGCAAAACGGACACCGTGTGCAAAAGTTACGCTCAATTCTTCGTCCGTCAACTCTCCAAGCGTTCTAAATATGCAAGTGCTCGTTCTTTACAAAAATTGCCAAAATACCTCGTACGTGACGACGAAGTGGTGAGATCAATCCAAAACGGTCGCTACAATTCCAATAAGTTCATATGGGCCTAAAACGGAC
>NW_019267773.1:0-5386 GCF_002742605.1 Olea europaea var. sylvestris
TTCTTTCGAAAAATGGCCAAAATCCCTCGCACGATAAGAGGAAGTTGTGTGTTCAATCCAAAACGGCTGCTACATTTCCAAAATGCACTTATGGGCCCAAAACGGACACTGTGTGCAAAAGTTACGCTCAATTCTTCGTACGCCGACAATCCAAGCGTTCCAAATATCTAAGTGCTCATTTTTTTCGAAAAATGACCGAAATCCCTCATACGTTACGACGAAGTGGTGAGTTCAATCCAAAACGATTGCTACATTCCCAAAAAGTACTTATGGGCCCAAAATGGACACAGTGTGTAAAAGTTACACTCAATTCTTCATACGCCGACAATCCAAGCATTCCAAATATGCAAGTGCTCATTCTTTTGAAAAATGGCCGAAATCCCTCATACGTCACAACGAAGTGGTGAGTTCAATCCAAAACAGTCGCTACATTTCCAAAAAGTTCTTATTGGCCCAAAATGGACGCTGTGTGTAAAAGTTATGCTCAATTTTTCGTCCGTCGGCCCTCCAAGCGTTCTAAATATGAAAGCGCTCATTCTTTCGAAAAATGGCCAAAATCCCTCGTACGACAAGAGGAAGTTGTGAGTTCAATCTAAACCGATCGCTACATTCCCAAAAAGTACTTATGGGCCCAAAACGGACACCGTGCGTAAAAGTTATGCTCAATTCTTCGTACGTCGACAATCCAAGCGTTCCAAATATGCAAGTGTTCATTCTTTCAAAAAATGGCCGAAATCCCTCATACGTGACGACGAAGTGGTGAGTTCAATCCAAAACGATCGCTACATTTCCAAAAAGTTCTTATTGGACTAAAACGGACACCGTGTGCAAAAGTTACGCTCAATTATTCGTACGCCGACAATCCAAGCATTCCAAATGTGCAAGTGTTCATTCTTTCGAAAAATGGCCGAAATCCCTCATACGTCATAATGAGGTGGTGAGTTCAATCTAAAACAGTCGCTACATTTCCAAAAAGTTCTTATGAGCCCAAAACGGACACCGTGGCAAAAGTTACTCTAAATTCTTCGTCCGCCGACTCTCCAAGCGTTCTAAATATGCAAGTGCTCAATCTATCAAAAAATGGCCAAAATCCCTCACACGACAAGATGAAGTTTTGTGTTCAATCCAAAACGGTCACTGCATTTCCAAAAAGTACTTATGGGCCAAAAACGGACACCGTGTGCGAAAGTTACGTTCAATTATTCGTACGCCTACAATCCAAGCGTTCCAAATATGCAAGTGCGCATTCCTTCGAAATATGACCGAAATCCCTCATACGTCACGACGAAGTGGTGAGTTCAATCCAAAACGATCGCGACATTCCCAAAAAGTATTTATGGGCCCGAAACGGACATCGCGTGTAAAAGTTACGCTCAATTCTTCGTACGCCGACTCTCGAAGCGTTCCAAATATGCAAGTGCTCATCCTTTCAAAAAATGGCCGAAATCCCTCATACGTCACGACTAAGTGGTGAGTTCAATCCAAAATGATCACTACATTTCCAAAAAGTTCTTATGGGCCCAAAACAGACACCGAGTGTTAAAATTACGCTCAATTCTTCGTCCGCCGACTCTCCAAGCGTTCTAAATATGAAAGTGCTCAATCTTTCAAAAAATGGCCAAAATCCCTCGCACGACATGATGAAGTTGTGTGTTCAATCCAAAACGGTCGTTGCATTTTCAAAAAGTACATATGGGCCCAAAACGGACACCGTGTGCAAAAGTTACGCTCAATTATTCGTATGTCGACAATCCAAGCGTTCCAAATATGCAAGTGTTCATTCTTTCGAAAAATGGTTGAAATCCCTCATACGTCATGATGAAGTGGTGAGTTCAATCCAAAACGGTCGCTACATTTCCAAAAACTTAATATACGCCCAAAGTGGACACCGTGTGCAAAAGTTACGCTCATATATTCGTCCGTCGAGTCTCCAAGCGTTATAAATATACAAGCGCTCATTCTTTTGAAAATGGCCAAAATCCCTAGTACGTCATGACGAAGTGGTGAGTTCAATCCAAAACGGTCGCTGCATTTCCAAAAAGTACTTATGGGTCCAAAACGGACATCGTGTGCAAAAGTTAAGCTCAATTCATCGTACGCCGACAATCCAAGCCTTCCGAATATGCAAGTGCTCATTCTTTCGAAAAATGTCTGAAATCCCTCATACGTTACGACGAAGCTGTGAGTTCAATCCAAAACGGTCGCTACATTTCCAAAAAGCTCTTGTGGGCCCAAAACGGACACCGTGTACAAAAGTAACGTTCAATTCTTCGTATGCCGACAATCCAAGCGTTCTAAATATGCAAGTGCTCATTCTTTTGAAAAATGGCCGAAATCCCTCATACGTCATGACGAAGTGGTGAGTTCAATCCAAAACGGTCGCTACATTTCCAAAAAGCTCTTGTGGGCCCAAAACGGACACCGTGTACAAAAGTAACGTTCAATTCTTCGTATGCCGACAATCCAAGCGTTCTAAATATGCAAGTGCTCATTCTTTCGAAAAACGGCCGAAATCCCTCGTACGTCACGATGAAGTTGTGAGTTCAAACCAAAATGGTTGCTACATTCCCAAAAGGTACTTATGGGCCCAAAACGGACACCGTGTGCAAAAGTTAGCTCAATTCTTCGTTCGCCGACTCTACAAGCGTTCTAAATATGCCAGTGCTCATTCTTTCGAAAAATGGCCAAAATCCCTCGTACGTCACGATGAAGTGGCGAGTTCAATCCAAACCGGTCGCTATATTTCCAAAAAGTTCTTATGGGCCCGAAACGGACACCGTGTGCAAAAGTTACGCTCAATTCTTCTTACGCCGGCTCTCCAAGCGTTCCAAATATGCAAGTGCACATTCTTTCAAAAAATTGCCGAAATCCCTGATACGTCACGACGAAGTGGTGAGTTCAATCCAAACCGGTCGCTATATTTCCAAAAAGTTCTTATGGGCCCGAAACGGACACCGTGTGCAAAAGTTACGCTCAATTCTTCTTACGCCGGCTCTCCAAGCGTTCCAAATATGCAAGTGCACATTCTTTCAAAAAATTGCCGAAATCCCTGATACGTCACGACGAAGTGGTGAGTTCAATCCAAACCGGTCGCTATATTTCCAAAAAGTTCTTATGGGCCCGAAACGGACACCGTGTGCAAAAGTTATGCTCAATTCTTCGTTCGCCGACTCTCTAAGCGTTCTAAATATGCAAGTGCTCATTTTTTCGAAAAATGGCCGATATCCCTCATACGTCACGACGAAGTAGTGAGTTCAATACAAAACGGTCGCTACATTTCCAAAAATTTCTTATGGGCCCAAAACGGACACCGAGTGTAAAAGTTACGGTCAATTCTTCGTCCACCGACTCTCCAAGTGTTCTAAATATAGAAGTGCTCAATCTTTCAAAAAATGGCCAAAATCCCTCGCACGACAAGATGAAGTTGTGTGTTCAATCCAAAACGGTCGCTGCATTTTCGAAAAGTACATGTGGGCCCAAAACGGACACCGTGTGCAAAAGTTACACTCAATTATTCGTGCGCCGACAATCCAAGCGTTCCAAATATGCAAGTGTTTGTTCTTTCGAAAAATGGTTGAAATCCCTCATACGTCACGATAAAGTGGTGAGTTCAATCTAAAACGGTCGCTACATTTCCAAAAACTTCTTATGCGCCCAGAGTGGACACCGTGTGCAAAAGTTACGCTCAATTCTTCGTCCGCCATGTCTCCAAGCGTTCTAAATATACAAGTGCTCATTCTTTCGAAAAATGGCCAAAATCCCTCGTACGTCATGATGAAGTGGTGAGTTCAATACGAAACGCTCGTTATATTTCCAAAAAGTTCTTGTGGGCCAAAAATGGACACCGTGTGCAAAAGTTACGCTCAATTCTTAGTCCGTCGACTCTCCAAGCGTTCTAAATATGCTAGTGCTCAATCTTTCGAAAAATCGTCAAAATCCCCCGTACGTTACGATGAAGTGGTGAGTTCAATCCAAAACGGTCGCTACATTTCCAAAAACTTCTTATGGGCCCAAGGCGGACACCGTGTGCAAAAGTTATGCCCAATTCTTGGTCCACCGACTCTCCAAGCGTTCTAAATATACAAGCCCTCATTCTTTAGAGAAATGGCCAAAATCTCTCGTACGTCACGACGAAGTGGTGAGTTCAATCCAAAACGGTCGCTACATTTCCAAAAAGTACTTACGGGCCCAAAACGGACACGGTGTGCAAAAGTTACGCTCAATTCTTCGTTCATCGACTCTCCAAGCGTTCTAAATATGCAAGTTCTCATTCTTTCGAAAAATGGCCAAAATCCCTCGCACGATAAGAGGAAGTTGTGTGTTCAATCCAAAACGGCTGCTACATTTCCAAAATGCACTTATGGGCCCAAAACGGACACTGTGTGCAAAAGTTACGCTCAATTCTTCGTACGCCGACAATCCAAGCGTTCCAAATATCTAAGTGCTCATTTTTTTCGAAAAATGACCGAAATCCCTCATACGTTACGACGAAGTGGTGAGTTCAATCCAAAACGATTGCTACATTCCCAAAAAGTACTTATGGGCCAAAAACGGACACCGTGTGTAAAAGTTACGCTCAACTCTTCATACGCCGACAATCCAAGCGTTCCAAATATGCAAGTGCGCATTCTTTCGAAATATGACCGAAATCCCTCATACGTCACGACGAAGTGGTGAGTTCAATCCAAAACGATCGCGACATTCCCAAAAAGTATTTATGGGCCCAAAACGGACACCGTGTGCGAAAGTTACGCTCAATTCTTCGTACGCCGACTCTCCAAGCGTTCCAAATATGCAAGTGCTCATCCTTTCAAAAAATGGCCGAAATCCCTCATACGTCACGACAAAGTGGTGAGTTCAATCCAAAATGATCACTACATTTCCAAAAAGTTCTTATAGGCCCAAAACAGACACCGAGTGTTAAAGTTACGCTCAATTCTTCGTCCGCCGACTCTCCAAGCGTTCTAAATATGGAAGTGCTCAATCTTTCAAAAAATGGCCAAAATCCCTCGTACGACATGATGAAGTTGTGTGTTCAATCCAAAACGGTCGTTGCATTTTCAAAAAGTACATATGGGCCCAAAACGGACACCGTGTGCAAAAGTTACGCTCAATTATTCGTATGCCGACAATCCAAGCGTTCCAAATATGCAAGTGTTCATTCTTTCGAAAAATGGCTGAAATCCCTCATACGTCACGATAAAGTGGTGAGTTCAATCCAAAATGGTCACTACATTTCCAAAAACTTATTATGCGCCCAAAGCGGACACCGTGTGCAAAAGTTACGCTCATATATTCGTCCGTCGAGTCTCCAAGCGTTATAAATATACAAGCGCTCATTCTTTCGAAAATGGCCAAAATCCCTAGTACGTCATGACGAAGTGGT
>NW_019267774.1:0-2399 GCF_002742605.1 Olea europaea var. sylvestris
CGCTCAGGGGCAAATTCGTCATTTTTCGTGACGGTGTCGGAATCGGCTAGAAGTTGACTGATTGATGGGAAACAAAAATCGCGTGGGGGGCAATTTCGTCATTTTTCGCGACGGTGTCGGAATCGGCTAAAATTTGACTGATTGATGGGAAACAAAAATCGCGTCGGGGGCGATTTCGTAATTTTTCGCGACGGTGTCGAAATCGAATAAAATTTGACTGATTGATGGGAAACGAAAATCGCGTCGGGGGCGATTTCGTAATTTTTCGCGACGGTGTCGAAATCGAATAAAATTTGACTGATTGATGGGAAACGAAAATCGCGTCGGGGGCGATTTCGTAATTTTTCGCGACGGTGTCGAAATCGAATAAAATTTGACTGATTGATGGGAAACGAAAATCGCGTCGGGGGCGATTTCGTAATTTTTCGCGACGGTGTCGAAATCGAATAAAATTTGACTGATTGATGGGAAACGAAAATCGCGTCGGGGGCGATTTCGTAATTTTTCGCGACGGTGTCGAAATCGAATAAAATTTGACTGATTGATGGGAAACGAAAATCGCGTCGGGGGCGATTTCGTAATTTTTCGCGACGGTGTCGAAATCGGCTAAAATTTGACTGATTGATCGGAAACAAAAATCGCGTCGGGGGCGATTTCGTAATTTTTCGCGACGGTGTCGAAATTTTCTCAAATTTGACAGATTGATAGGAAACAAAAATCGTGCCGGGCCAATTTCGTCAATTTTCGTGACGGTGTCGGAATCGGCTAAAATTTGACTGATTGATGGGAAACAAAATTCGCGCCGTGGGCAATTCCGTCATTTTTCGCGACGGTGTCGAAATCGGCTAAAATTTGACCGATGGATGGGAATCAAAAATCGCGCAGGGGCAAATTCGTCATTTTTTGGGACGGTGTCGAAATCGGCTAGAAGTTGACTGATTGATGGGAAACAAAAATCGCGCTGGGGGCAATTTCGTCATTTTTCGCGACGGTGTCGGAATCGGCTAAAATTTGACTGATTGATGGGAAACAAAAATCGAGCGTGGGTGATTTCGTCATTTTTCGCGAAGGTGTTGGAATGAGCAAAAATTTGACAGATTGATCGGAAACAAAAATCGCGCCGGTGGCAATTTCGTCATTTTTCGCGACAGTGTCGAAATCGGCTAAAATTTGACTGATTGATGGGAAACAAAAATCGCCCAGGGGCAATTTAGTCAATTTTCGTGACGGTGTCGGAATCGGCTAAAATTTGACTGATTGATGGGAAACAAAATTCGCGCCGTGGGCAATTCCGTCATTTTTCGCGACGGTGTCGAAATCGGCTAAAATTTGACCGATGGATGGGAATCAAAAATAGCGCAGGGGCAAATTCGTCATTTTTCGTGACGGTGTCGGAATCGGCTAAAAGTTGACTGATTGATGGGAAACAAAAATCGCGCAGGGGCAATTTCGTCATTTTTCGTGACGGTGTCGGAATCGGCTAAAATTTGACTGATTGATGGGAAACAAAAATCGCGTCGGGGGCGATTTCTTAATTTTTCGCGACGGTGTCAAAATTTGCTCAAATTTGACAGATTGATAGGAAACAAAAATCGCCGGGGCAATTTCGACATTTTTCGTGACGGTGTCGGAATCGGCTAAAATTTGACTGATTGATGGGAAACAAAAATTGCGCCGTGGGCAATTCCGTCATTTTTCGCGACGGTGTCGAAATCGACTAAAATTTGACCGATGGATGGGAAACAAAAATCGCGCAGGGGCAATTTCGTCATTTTTCGTGACGGAGTCGAAATCGGCTAAAATTTGACCGATGGATGGGAATCAAAAATAGCGCAGGGGCAAATTCGTCATTTTTCGTGACGGTGTCGGAATCGGCTAAAAGTTGACTGATTGATGGGAAACAAAAATCGCGCCTGGGGCAATTTCGTCATTTTTCGCGACGGTGTCGAAATAAGCTAAAATTTGACTGATTGATGGAAAACAAAAATCGCGCAAGGGCAATTTCGTCATTTTTCGGGAGGGTGTCGGAATCGGCTAAAATTTGACTGATTGATGGAAAACAAAAATCGCGCAAGGGCAATTTCGTCATTTTTCGGGAGGGTGTCGGAATCGGCTAAAATTTGACTGATTGATGGGAAACTAAAATCGCGCAGGGGCAATTTCGTCATTTTTCGCGACGGTGTCGAAATCGGCTAAAATTTGACTGATTGATCGGAAACAAAAATCGCGTCGGGGACGATTTCGTAATTTTTCGCGACGGTGTCGAAATTTGCTCAAATTTGACATATTGATAGGAAACAAAAATCGCGTCGGGCGAATTTCGTCAATTTTCGTGACGGTGTCGGAATCGGCTAAAATTTGACTGATTGATGGGAAACAAAATTCGCGCCGTGGGCAAT
>NW_019267774.1:2588-5386 GCF_002742605.1 Olea europaea var. sylvestris
AAAATCGCGCCGTGGGCAATTTCGTCATTTTTCGCGACGGTGTCGAAATCGGCTAAAATTTGACCGATGGATTAGAATCAAAAATCGCGCAGGGGCAAATTCGTAATTTTTCGTGACGGTGTCGGAATCGACTAGAAGTTGACTGATTGATGGGAAACAAAAATCGCGCCGGGGGCAATTTAGTCATTTTTCGCGACGGTGTCGGAATCGGCTAAAATTTGATTGATTGATGGAAACAAAAATCGCGCGGGGGCGATTTCGTCATTTTTCGCGAAGGTGTTGTAATGAGCAAAAATTTGACAGATTGATCGGAAACAAAAATCGCGCCGGTGGCAATTTCGTCATTTTTCGTGACAGTGTCGAAATCGGCTAAAATTTGACTGATTGATGGGAAACAAAAATCGCACAGGGGCAATTTCGTCATTTTTCGTTACGGTGTCGAAATCGGCTGAAATTTGACTGATTGATGGGAAACAAAAATCGCGCAAGGGCAATTTCGTCATTTTTCGGGAAGGTGTCGGAATCGGCTAAAATTTGACTGATTGATGGGAAACAAAAATCGCGCCAGGGGCAATTTCGTCATTTTTCGTAACGGTGTCAGAATCGGCTAGAAGTTTACTGATTGATGGGAAACAAAAATCGCGCGGGGGCGATTTCGTCATTTTTCGCGACGGTGTCGAAATCGACTAAAATTTGACCGATGGATGGGAATCATAAATCGCGCAGGGGCAAATTCGTCATTTTTCGTGACGGTGTCGGAATCGGCTAGAAGTTTACTGATTGATGGGAAACAAAAATCGCGCGGGGGCGATTTCGTCATTTTTCGCGACGGTGTCGAAATTGGCTCAAATTTGACATATTGATGGGAAACAAAAATCACGCAGGGGCAATTTCGTCATTTTTCGTAACGGTGTCAGAATCGGCTAGAAGTTTACTGATTGATGGGAAACAAAAATCGCGCCGGGGGCAATTTTGTCATTTTTCGCGACGGTGTCGGAATCGGCTAAAATTTGACTGATTGATGGGAAACAAAAATCGCGCGGGGGCGATTTCGTCATTTTTCGCGACAGTTTCGAAATCGGCTAAAATTTGACTGATTGATGGAAATCGCGCAGGGGCAATTTCTTCATTTTTCGTGACGGTGTCGGAATCGGCTAAAATTTGAATGATTGATGGGAAACAAAAATCGCGCGGGGGCGATTTCGTCATTTTTCGCGACGGTGTTGGAATGAACAAAAATTTGACAGATTGATCGGAAAAAAAAATCGCGCCGGAGTCATTTTCGTCATTTTTCGCGACAGTGTCGAAATCGGCTAAAATTTGACTGATTGATGGGAAACAAAAATCGCGCAGGGGCAATTTCGTCATTTTTCGTGACGGTGTCGAAATCGGCTAAAATTTGACTGATTGATGGGAAACTAAAATCGCGCCGTGGGCAATTTCGTCAATTTTCGGGACGGCGTCGAGATCGGCTAAAATTTGACCGATGGATGGGAATCAAAAATAGCGCAGGGGCAAATTCGTCATTTTTTGTGACGGTGTCGGAATCGGCTAAAAGTTGACTGATTGATGGGAAGCAAAAATCGCGCCTGGGGCAATTTCGTCATTTTTCGCGACGGTGTCGAAATTGGCTCAAATTTGACAGATTGATGGACAACAAAAATCGCGCCGGGGGTAATTTCGTCATTTTTCGTGACGGTGTCGAAATCGGCTAAAATTTGACTGATTGATGGGAAACTAAAATCGCGCAGGGGGCAATTTCGTCATTTTTCGCGACGGTATCGAAATCGGCTAAAATTTGACCGATGGATGGGAATCAAAAATCGCGCAGGGGCAAATTCGTAATTTTTCGTGACGGTGTCGGAATCGGCTAGAAGTTGACTGATTGATGGGAAACAAAAATCGCGCCTGGGGCAATTTCGTCATTTTTCGTGACAGTGTCGAAATCGGCTAAAATTTGACTGATTGATGGGAAACAAAAATCGCGCAGGGGCAATTTCGTCACTTTTCGTTACGGTGTCGAAATCGGCTAAAATTTGACTGATTGATGGGAAACAAAAATCGCGCAGGGGCAATTTCGTCATTTTTCGTTACGGTGTCGAAATCGGCTAAAATTTGACTGATTGATGGGAAACAAAAATCGCGCAAGGGCAATTTCGTCATTTTTCGGGATGGTGTCGGAATCGGCTAAAATTTGACTGATTGAAGGGAAACAAAAATCGCACCAGGGGCAATTTCGTCATTTTTCGCGACGGTGTCGAAATCGGATAAATTTGACTGATTGACGGAAAACAAAAATCGCGCAGGGGTAATTTCGTCATTTTTCGTGACGGTGTCGGAATCGGATAAAATTTTACTGATTCATGGGAAACTAAAATCGCGCAGGGGCAATTTCGTCATTTTTCGCGACGGTGTCAGAATAGGCTAAAATTTGACTGATGGATGGGTAACAAAAATCGCGTCGGGGGCGATTTCGTAATTTTTCGCGACGGTGTCGAAATTGGCTCAAATTTGACATATTGATAGGAAACAAAAATCACGCAGGGGCAATTTCGTCATTTTTCGTTACAGTGTCAGAATCGGCTAGAAGTTGACTGATTGATGGGAAACAAAAATCGCGCCGGGGGCAATTTTGTCATTTTTCGCGACGGTGTCGGAATCGGCTAAAATTTGACTGATTGATGGGAAACAAAAATCGCGCGCGGGCGATTTCGACATTTTTCGCGAAGGTGTTGGAATGAGCAAAAATTTGACAGATTGATCGGAAACAAAAATCGTGCCGGTGGCAATTTCGTCAT
>NW_019267775.1:0-5385 GCF_002742605.1 Olea europaea var. sylvestris
GGAATCAAGCCAATGAAAAGTTGTTTTTGATTTCATGATAACTTCGAATTTGATTGTTTTCAAAAATTGCTAGTCCAATTCGATTGGAATCGAACTAATGAAAAGTGGTTTTTGATTTTATGATAACTTTGAGTTTGATCGTTTTCGGCTAATTCCTAGTCCAATTCGATGGGAATGGAGCCAATGAAAAGTGGTTTTTGATTTCATGATAACTTCGAATTTGATCATTTTCGGTTAATTGCTAGTCTTATTCTATTGGAATCGAGCCAATGAAAAGTGGCGTTCGATTTCATGATAACTTCGGGTTTGATCATTTTCGAAAAATTGCTAGTCTAATTCGATTGGAATGGAGTCAGTGAAAAGTGTTTTTCGATTTCACGATAACTTCGGGTTTGATCATTTTCGACAAATTGCTAGTCTTATTCGATTGGAATCGAGCCATTGAAAAGTGGTTTTGATTTCAAGACAACTTCAGGTTCGTTCGTTTTTGGCGAATTGCTAGTCTAATTCGATTAGACTCGAGCCAATGAAAAGTGGTTTTTGAATTCTTGGTAACATCAGGTTTGTTTGTCTTTGGGAAATTGCTAGTCTAATTCGATTGGAATTGAGCCAATGAAATGTGGTTTTTGATTTCATGATAACAACGGGTTTGTTCGTTTTTGGCAAATTGCTAGTCTACTTCGATTGGAATCGAGCCAATGAAAAGTGATTTTTGATTTCATGATAACATCGGGTTTGATCAGCTTCGATGAATAGCTAGTCTAATTTGATTGGAATCGAGCCAATGAAAAGTGGCTTTCGATTTCAAGATAACTTCAGGTTTGGTCATTTTCTAAAAATTATTAGTGTAATTCGATTGGAATCAAGCCAATGAAAAGTGGTTTTCGATTTCATGATAACTTCGGGTTTGATCATTTTTTGTGAATTGCTTGTCTAGTTCGATTGGAATCGAGCCAATGAAAGTGGTTTTCGATTTCAAGATAACTTCGGGCTTGTTCATCTTTGGCGAATTGCTAGTCTAATTCGATTGGAATCGAGCCAATTAAAATTTCTTTTTAATTTCATGATAACTTCGGGATTGATTGTTTTAAAAAATTGCTAGTCCAATTCGATTAGAATCAAGCCAATGAAAAGTGATTTTTGATTTCATGATAACTTCGGGTTGGATCATTTTCAACGAATTGCTATCTAATTCGACCGGAATGGAGCCAATGAAAAGTGGTTTTTGATTTCATGATAACTTCAGGTTTGATCATTTTCGGCTAATTGTTAGTCTAATTCGATTGGAATCGAGCCAATGAAAAGTGACTTTTGATTTCGTGACAACTTCGGGTTTGATCATTTTCGATAAATTGCTAGTCTTATTCTATTGGAATCGTGCCAATGAAAAGTGGCTTTCGATTTCTTGACAACTTCGGGTTTGATCGTTTTCGAAAAATTGCTGGTCTAATTCGATTTTGATGGGGACACTGAAAAGTAATTTTCGATTTCATGATACCTTCGGGTTTGATCATTTTCGACAATTTACTAGTCTTATTCGATTAGAGTCGAGCCATTGAAAAGTGGTTTTGATTTCATGATAACTTCGGGTTCATTTGTTTTTGGCGAATTACTAGTATAATTCGATTAGACTCGAGGCAATGAAAAGCGGTTTTCAAATTCTTGATAACATCGGGTTTGTTCGTCTTTGGGAAATTGCTAGTCTAATTAGATTGGAATCGAGAAATTGAAAAGTGGTTTTTGATTTCTTGATAACAACGGGTTTGTTCATTTTTGGCGAATTGCTAGTCTAATTCGATTGAAATCGATCCAATGAAAAGTTGTTTTTGATTTCATGATAACTTCGGGTGTGATTGTTATCGACGAATTGCTATTCTAATTCAATTTGAATCAAGCCAATGCAAAGTGGCTTCGATTTCATGATTATTTCAGGTTTGTTCATTTTTGGCGAGCTGCAAGTCAGATTCGATTCGAATCGGGCCAATGAAAAGTGGCTTTTGATTTCATGATAACGTCGGGTTTGTTCTTCCTTGGAAAATTGCTGGTCTAATCGGATTGGAATCAAGCCAATGAAAAGTGGTTTTTGATTTCATGATAACATCGGGTTCGTTCGTCTTTAGCAAATTGATAGTCTAATTTGATTGGTATCGAGCCAATGAGAAGTGGTTTTTGATTTCAAGATAACATCGAGTTTGTTCGTCTTTGGCAAATTGATAGTTTAATTCGATTGGAATCGAGCCAATAAAAAGTGGCTTTTGATTTCATGATAACATCGAGTTTGTTCGTCTTTGGCAAATTGCTAGTCTAATTCGATTGGAATCGAGCAAACGAAAAGTGGTTTTGATTTCATAATAACTTCGGGTTCGTTCGTTTTTGGAGAATTGCTAGTCTAATTCAATTCAAACAGAGCCAATGAAAAGTGGCTTTCAATTTCATGATAACATCGGGTTTGTTAGTCTTTGGCAAATTGCTAGTTCAATTCGATAGGAATCGAGCCAATGAAAAGTGATTTTTGATTTCATGAAAGCTTCTGGTTTCATCATTTTCGGTGAATTGTTTGTCTAATTCGATTGGAATCGAGCCAATGAAAAGTGGTTTTGATTTCATGATAACTTCGGGTTTGTTCGTTTTTGGTGAATTGCTAGTCTAATTCGATTAGAATCGAGCCAATGAAAAGTGGATTTTGATTTCATGGTAACATCGAGTTTGTTCGTCTTTGGCAAATTGCTAGTCTAACTCGATTGGAATCGAGCCAATGAAAAGTGGTTTTGATTTCATGATAACTTCAGGTTTGATCATTTTCGGTTAATTGCTAGTCTTATTCGATTGGAATCGAGCCAATGAAAAGTGGCTTTCGATTTTATGATAACTTCGATTTTGATCGTCTTCGAAAATTGCTAGTCTAATTCGATTGGAATGAAGCCATGAAATGTGGTTTTTGATTCGTGATAACATTGAGTTTGATTGTTTTCGGCAAATTGCTAGTCTAATTCGATTGGAATCGAGCCAATTAAAAGTAGTTTTTGATTTTATGATAACTTCGGGTTTGTTCATTTTTAGTGAATTGCTGGTCTAATTCGTTTGGAATCGAGCCAATGAAAAGTGGCTTTCGATTTCATGATAACTTCGGGTTTGTTCATCTTTGGCGAAATGCTAGTCTAATTCGATTGGAATCGAGCCAATGAAAAGTCATTTTTGATTTAATGATAACTTCGGGTTTGGTCATTTTTGGTGAAATGCTAGTCTAATTCGATTGGAATCGAGCCAATGAAAAGTTGTTTTTGATTTCATGATAACTTCGAATTTGATTGTTTTCAAAAATTGCTAGTCCAATTCGACTGGAATCGAACTAATGAAAAGTGGTTTTTGATTTTATGATAACTTTGAGTTTGATCGTTTCGGCTAATTGCTGGTCCAATTCGATCGGAATGGAGCCAATGAAAAGTGGTTTTTGATTTAACGATAACTTTGGGTTTGTTCATTTTTGGAGAAATTCTAGTCTAATTCGATTAGAATCAAGCCAATGAAAAGTGGCTTTCGATTTCATGATAACTTTAGGTTTGATCATTTTCGACAAATTGCCAATCTAATTTAAATGGAATCGAGCCAATGAAAAGTTGTTTTTGATTTCATGATAATTTCGAGATTTTTCATTTTCGGCTAATTGCTAGTCTAATTCGATTGGAATCGAGCCAATGAAAAGTGGTTTTTGATCTCATGATAACTTCGTTTTCGGCTAATTGCTATTCTAATTCGATTGGAATCGAGCCAATGAAAAGTGGTTTTCGATATCATGATAACTTCGGGTTTGTTCGTTTTTGGCCAATTGCTATTCTAATTCGAATGGAATCAAGCCAATGAAAAGTGGTTTTAATTTCATGATAACTTCAGGTTTGTTCATTTTTGGCAAATTGCTCGTCTAATTCGATTGGAATGGAGCCAATGAAAAGTGGTTTTTGATTTCATGATAACTTCGGGTTTGATCATTTTCGGCTTTTTGCTATTCTAACTCGTTAGGAATCGAGCCAAAGAAAAGTGGTTTTTGATTACATGATAACTTTGGGTTTGAATCTTTTCGACGAATTTCTAGTCTAATTCAGTTGGAATCGAGCCAATGAAAAGTGGCTTTCGATTTCATGATAACTTTTGGTCTGATCGTTTTCAAAAATTGTTAGTCGAATTCGATTGGAATCGAGCCAATGAAAATTGGTTTTTGATTTCATCATAACATTGGGTTTGATCATTTTCGACAAAATGCTAGTCCAATTCGATTCGAATGGAGCCAATGAAAAGTGGTTTTTGATTTTATGATAACTTCGGGTTTGTTTGTTTTAGGCAAAATGCTACTCTAATTCGATTGGAATCGAGCCAATGAAAAGTGGTTTTTGATTTCATGATAACATCGGGTTTGTTCATCTTTGGCAAAATGCTAGTCTAATTCGATTGGAATCGAGCCAATGAAAAGTTGTTTTTGATTTAATGATAACTTCGGGTTTGGTTGTTTTTGGCGAAACGCTAGTCTAATTCGATTGGAATCGAGCCAATGAAAACTTGTTTCTGATTTCACGATAACTTCGAATTTGATCATTTTCGGAAATTACTAGCCTTGTTCGATGGGAATTGAGCCAACAAAAAGTGGTTTTTGATTTGATGACAACTTCGGGTTTGATCATTTTCAGCGAATTGCAAGTCTAATTTGATTGGAATCGAGCCAATGAAAAGTGGTTTTTAATTTCATGATAACTTCTGGTTTGTTCATTTTTGGCAAATTACTAGTCTAATTCGATTGGAATGGAGCCAATGAAAAGTGGTTTTTGATTTCATGATAACTTCGTGTTTGATCATTTTCGGCTATTTGCTAGTCTAATTCATTTGGAATCGAGCCAATAAAAAGTGGTTTTTGATTGCATGATAACTTCGGGTTTGATCATTTTCGGCGAATTGCTAGTCTAGTTTGATTGGAATCGAGCCAATGAAAAGTGGCTTTCGATTTCATGATAACTTTGGGTTTGATCGTTTTCGAAAATTACTAGTCTAATTCCATTGGAATCGAGCCAATGAAAATTGATTTTTGATTTCATCATAACATTGGGTTTGATAGTTTTCAGCAAATTGCTAGTCCAATTCGATTGGAATGGAGACGATGAAAATTGGTTTTTGATTTTATGATAACTTCGGGTTTGTTTGTTTGTTTTTGGCAAAATGCTAGTCTAATTCGATTGGAATCGAGCCAATGAAAAGTGGTTTTTGAGTCATGATAACATCGGGTTTGTTCATCTGTGGCAAAATGCTAGTTTAATTTGATTGGAATCGAGCCAATGAAAAGTATTTTTTGATTTAATGATAACTTCGGGTTTGAACATTTTCGGTTAATTGCTAGTCTTA
>NW_019267776.1:0-5385 GCF_002742605.1 Olea europaea var. sylvestris
GAGCACTTGCATATTTGGAACGCTTGGATTGCCGGCGTACGAAGAATTGAGCGTAACTTTTGCACACGGTGTCCTTTTAGGACAATGAGTACTTTTTGAAAATGTAGCGATCGTTTTGGATTGAACTCACAACTTCGTCGTGATGTATGAGGGATTTCGACCATTTTTCTAAATAATGAGCAATTGCATATTTGGAACTCTTGGATTGTCGGCGGACGAAGAATTGAGCGTAACTTTTGCACACGGTGTCCTTTTTGGGACCATAAGTACTTTTTGGAAATGTAGCAACCGTTTTGGATTGAACTCACAACCTTATCGTGACGTATGAGGGATTCCGGCCATTTTTGGAAAGAATGAGCACTTGCATATTTGGAACGCTTGGATTGTCGACGTACGAAGAATTGAGTGCAACTTTTACACCCGGTGTCCGTTTTGGGACCATAAGCACTTTTTGGAAATGTAGCGAACGTTTTGGATTGAACTCACAACTTCGTCGGGACGTACGAGGGATTTCGGCCATTTTTCGAAAGAGTGAGCACTTGCATATTTGGAACACTTGGATTGCTGGCGTACGAAGAATTAGCCGTTTTTTGAAAGAGTGAGCACTTGCATATTTGGAACACTTGGATTATCGGCGTACGAAGAATTGAGCGTAACTTTTGCACCCAGTGTCCTTTTTGGGACCATAAGTACTTTTTGGAAATGTAGCGACCGATTTGGATTGAACTCACAACTTCGTCGTGACGTATGAGGGATTTCGGCCATTTTTCGAAAGAATGAGCACTTGCATATTTGGAATGCTTAGATTGTCGACGTACGAAAAATTGAGCGTAACTTTTGCACCCAGTGTCCTTTTTGGGACCATAAGTACTTTTTGGAAATGTAGCAATCGTTTTGGATTGAACTCCCAACTTCGTCCTGACGTATGAGGGATTTCGGCCATTTTTCAAAAGAGTGAGCACTTGCATATTTGGAACGCTTGGATTGTCGACGTACGAAGAATTGAGCGTAACTTTTGCACCCAGTGTCCTTTTTGGGACCATAAGTACTTTTTGAAAATGTAGCGACCGTTTTGGATTGAACTCCCAACTTCGTCCTGACGTATGAGGGATTTCGGCCATTTTTCAAAAGAGTGAGCACTTGCATATTTGGAACGCTTGGATTGTCGACGTACGAAGAATTGAGCGTAACTTTTGCACCCAGTGTCCTTTTTGGGACCATAAGTACTTTTTGAAAATGTAGCGACCGTTTTGGATTGAACTCCCAACTTCGTCCTGACGTATGAGGGATTTCGGCCATTTTTCAAAAGAGTGAGCACTTGCATATTTGGAACGCTTGGATTGTCGACGTACGAAGAATTGAGCGTAACTTTTGCACACGGTGTCCGTTTTAGGACCATAAGTACTTTTTGGAAATGTAGCGATCGTTTTGGATTGAACTCACGACCTTGTCGTGACGTATGTGGGATTTTGGCCATTTTTTGAAAGAATGAGCACTTGCATATTTGGAACGCTTGGATTGTCGACGTACGAAGAATTGAGTGCAACTTTTGCACCCGGTGTCCGTTTTGGGCCCGTAAGTCCTTTTTGGAAATGTATCGACCGTTTTGGATTGAACTCACCACTTCGTCGTGATGTATGAGGGATTTTTGCCATTTTTCGACAGAATGAGCACTTGCATATTTGGAACGCTTAGATTGTCGGCGGACTAAGAATTGAGCGTAACTTTTGCACACGGTATCCGTTTTGGGACCATAAGTACTTTTCGGAAATGTAGCGACCGTTTTGGATTGAACTCACCACTTCGTCGTGATGTATGAGGGATTTTTGCCATTTTTCGACAGAATGAGCACTTGCATATTTGGAACGCTTAGATTGTCGGCGGACTAAGAATTGAGCGTAACTTTTGCACACGGTATCCGTTTTGGGACCATAAGTACTTTTCGGAAATGTAGCGACCGTTTTGGATTGAACTCACCACTTCGTCGTGATGTATGAGGGATTTTTGCCATTTTTCGACAGAATGAGCACTTGCATATTTGGAACGCTTAGATTGTCGGCGGACTAAGAATTGAGCGTAACTTTTGCACACGGTATCCGTTTTGGGACCATAAGTACTTTTCGGAAATGTAGCGACCGTTTTGGATTGAACTCACCACTTCGTCGTGATGTATGAGGGATTTTTGCCATTTTTCGACAGAATGAGCACTTGCATATTTGGAACGCTTAGATTGTCGGCGGACTAAGAATTGAGCGTAACTTTTGCACACGGTATCCGTTTTGGGACCATAAGTACTTTTCGGAAATGTAGCGACCGTTTTGGATTGAACTCACCACTTCGTCGTGATGTATGAGGGATTTTTGCCATTTTTCGACAGAATGAGCACTTGCATATTTGGAACGCTTAGATTGTCGGCGGACTAAGAATTGAGCGTAACTTTTGCACACGGTATCCGTTTTGGGACCATAAGTACTTTTCGGAAATGTAGCGACCGTTTTGGATTGAACTCACCACTTCGTCGTGATGTATGAGGGATTTTTGCCATTTTTCGACAGAATGAGCACTTGCATATTTGGAACGCTTAGATTGTCGGCGGACTAAGAATTGAGCGTAACTTTTGCACACGGTATCCGTTTTGGGACCATAAGTACTTTTCGGAAATGTAGCGACCGTTTTGGATTGAACTCACCACTTCGTCGTGATGTATGAGGGATTTTTGCCATTTTTCGACAGAATGAGCACTTGCATATTTGGAACGCTTAGATTGTCGGCGGACTAAGAATTGAGCGTAACTTTTGCACACGGTATCCGTTTTGGGACCATAAGTACTTTTCGGAAATGTAGCGACCGTTTTGGATTGAACTCACCACTTCGTCGTGATGTATGAGGGATTTTTGCCATTTTTCGACAGAATGAGCACTTGCATATTTGGAACGCTTAGATTGTCGGCGGACTAAGAATTGAGCGTAACTTTTGCACACGGTATCCGTTTTGGGACCATAAGTACTTTTCGGAAATGTAGCGACCGTTTTGGATTGAACTCACCACTTCGTCGTGATGTATGAGGGATTTTTGCCATTTTTCGACAGAATGAGCACTTGCATATTTGGAACGCTTAGATTGTCGGCGGACTAAGAATTGAGCGTAACTTTTGCACACGGTATCCGTTTTGGGACCATAAGTACTTTTCGGAAATGTAGCGACCGTTTTGGATTGAACTCACCACTTCGTCGTGATGTATGAGGGATTTTTGCCATTTTTCGACAGAATGAGCACTTGCATATTTGGAACGCTTAGATTGTCGGCGGACTAAGAATTGAGCGTAACTTTTGCACACGGTATCCGTTTTGGGACCATAAGTACTTTTCGGAAATGTAGCGACCGTTTTGGATTGAACTCACCACTTCGTCGTGATGTATGAGGGATTTTTGCCATTTTTCGACAGAATGAGCACTTGCATATTTGGAACGCTTAGATTGTCGGCGGACTAAGAATTGAGCGTAACTTTTGCACACGGTATCCGTTTTGGGACCATAAGTACTTTTCGGAAATGTAGCGACCGTTTTGGATTGAACTCACCACTTCGTCGTGATGTATGAGGGATTTTTGCCATTTTTCGACAGAATGAGCACTTGCATATTTGGAACGCTTAGATTGTCGGCGGACTAAGAATTGAGCGTAACTTTTGCACACGGTATCCGTTTTGGGACCATAAGTACTTTTCGGAAATGTAGCGACCGTTTTGGATTGAACTCACCACTTCGTCGTGATGTATGAGGGATTTTTGCCATTTTTCGACAGAATGAGCACTTGCATATTTGGAACGCTTAGATTGTCGGCGGACTAAGAATTGAGCGTAACTTTTGCACACGGTATCCGTTTTGGGACCATAAGTACTTTTCGGAAATGTAGCGACCGTTTTGGATTGAACTCACCACTTCGTCGTGATGTATGAGGGATTTTTGCCATTTTTCGACAGAATGAGCACTTGCATATTTGGAACGCTTGGATTGTCGACGTACGAAGAATTGAGCGCAACTTTTGCACCCGGTGTCCGTTTTGGGCCCGTAAGTCCTTTTTGGAAATGTAGCGACTGTTTTGGATTTAACTCACAACTTCGTCGTGGTGTATGAGGGATTTTTGCCATTTTTCGAAAGAATGAGCACTTGCATATTTGGAACGCTTAGATTGTCGGCGGACTAAGAATTGAGCGTAACTTTTGCACACGGTATCCGTTTTGGGACCATAAGTACTTTTCGGAAATGTAGCGACCGTTTTGGATTGAACTCACAACCTTGTCGGGACGTATGAGGGATTTCGGCCATTTTTTGAAAGAATGAGCACTTGCATATTTGGAACGCTTGGATTGTCGACGTACGAAGTGTTGAGCTCAACTTTTGCACCCGGTGTCCTTTTTGGGACCATAAGTGCTTTTTTGAAATGTAGCAATCGTTTTGGATTGAACTCCCAACTTCGTCATGACGTATGAGGGATTTCGGTCATTTTTCGAAAGAGTGAGCACTTGCATATTTGGAACGCTTGGATTGCCGGCGTACGAAGAATTGAGCGCAACTTTTGCACCCAGTGTCCGTTTTGGGACCGTAAGTCCTTTTTGGAAATGTAGCGACGGTTTCGGATTGAACTCACCACTTCGTCGTGACGTATGAGGGATTTCGGCCATTTTTCAAAAGAGTGAGCACTTGCATATTTCGAACGCTTGGATTGCCGGCGTACGAAGAATTGAGCGCAACTTTTGCACCCAGTGTCCGTTTTGGGACCGTAAGTCCTTTTTGGAAATGTAGCGACGGTTTCGGATTGAACTCACCACTTCGTCGTGACGTATGAGGGATTTCGGCCATTTTTCAAAAGAGTGAGCACTTGCATATTTCGAACGCTTGGATTGCCGGCGTACGAAGAATTGAGCGCAACTTTTGCACCCAGTGTCCGTTTTGGGACCGTAAGTCCTTTTTGGAAATGTAGCGACGGTTTCGGATTGAACTCACCACTTCGTCGTGACGTATGAGGGATTTCGGCCATTTTTCAAAAGAGTGAGCACTTGCATATTTGGAACGCTTGGATTGTCGACGTACGAAGAATTGAGCGCAACTTTTGCACCCAGTGTCCGTTTTGGGACCGTAAGTACTTTTTGGAAATGTAGCGGCCGTTTTGGATTGAACTCACGACTTCGTCTTGACGTACGAGGGATTTCGGCCATTTTTCTAAAGAATGAGCACTTGCATATTTCGAACGCTTGGATTGCCGGCGTACGAAGAATTTAGCGTAACTTTGCACACGGTGTCCGTTTTGGGACCATAAGTACTTTTTGGAAATGTAGCGACCGTTGTGGATTTAACTCACAACTTCATCATGACGTACGAGGGATTT
>NW_019267777.1:0-5384 GCF_002742605.1 Olea europaea var. sylvestris
ATTGCCCCCGGCGCGATTTTTATTTCCGATCAATCTGTCAAATTTTTGCCCATTCCAACACCGTCTCGAAAAATGACGAAATTGCCCCGTCGCGGTTTTTGTTTCCGATCAATCTGTCAAATTTTTGCCCATTCCGACACCGTCGCGAAAAATGACGAAATTTCCCCCGGCGCGATTTTTGTTTCCGATCGATCAGTCGAATTTAAGCCGATTCCGACACCGTCGCGAAAAATGACCAAACTGCCCCCCGCGCGATTTTTGGTTAAGATTAATCTGTCAAATTTTAGCCGATTCCGACACCGTCACGAAAAATGACGAAATTCCCCTCGGCGCGCTTTTTTTCCTATCAATCTGTCAAATTTTTGCACATTCCCACACCTTCGCGAAAATTAACGAAATTGCCCCCGGCGCGATTTTTGTTTCCAATCAATCCGTCAAATTTTGGCCCATTCCGACACCGTCGCGTAAAATGACGAAATTGTCCCGGCGCGATTTTTGTTTCCGATAAGTCTGTCAAATTTTTGCCCATTCCAGCACCGTCGCGAAAAATGACGAAATTGCCCCCGGCGCGATTTTTGTTTCCGATCAATCAGTCAAATTTGAGCCTATTCCGACACCGTTGCAAGAAATGACGAAATTGCCCCGACGCGATTTTTGTTTCCGATTAATCTGGCAAATTTTAGCCGATTTCGACACCGTCGCGAAAAATGACGAAATTGCCCCCGACGTGATTTCTGTTTTCGATCAATCTGTCAAATTTTTTCCAATTCCCACACCGTCGCGAGAAATGACGAAATTGCCCACGGCGCGATCTTTGTTTCCGATCAATGAGTCAAATTTGAGCCCATTCCGACACCGTTGCGAAAAATGACGAAATTGCCCCCGGCGCGATTTTTGTTACCGATCAATCAGTCAAATTTGAACCCATTAAGACAACGTCGAGAAAAATGACGAAATTGTCCACGGCGCGATTTTTGTTTCGGATTAATCAGTCAAATTTTTGCCGATTTTGATACCGTCGCGAAAAATGACGATATTACCCCCGACGCGATTTTTGTTTCCGATTAATCTATCAAATTTTAGCCGATTCCGACACCGTCGCGAAAAATGACGAAATTGCCCCCGCCACGATTTTTGTTTCCGATCAATCTATCAAATTTTTGCCCATTCTAACATCGTCGCGAAAAATGACGAAATTGCCCCCGGCGCAACTTTTGTTTCCGATCAATCGGTCAAATTTGAGCCCATTAAGACGCCGTTGCAAAAAATGACGAAATTGCCCCCGGCGCGATTTTTGTTTCCGATTAATCTGTCAAATTTTAGCCGATTTCGACACCTTCGCGAAAAATGACGAAATTGCCCCGACGTGATTTTTGTTTCCGATCAATCTGTCAAATTTTTCCCCATTCCAACACCGTCGCGAAAAATGACGAAATTGGCCCCGGCGCGATTTTTGTTTCCGATCAATCGGTCAAATTTGAGCCCATTCCGACACCGTCGCGAAAAAATGACGAAATTGCACCCGGCGCGATTTTTGTTTCCGATTAATCTGTCAAATTTTAGCCGATTTCGACACCGTCGCGAGAAATGACGAAATTGCCCTCGACGTGATTTTTGTTTTCGATAAATTTGCAAAATTTTTCCCCATTTCAACACCGTCGCGAAAAATGACGAAATTGCTCCGGGCGCGATTTTTGTTTCCGATCAATCAGTCAAATTTGAGCCCATTCCGACACCGTCGCGAAAAATGACGAAAACGCTCCCGGCGCGATTTTTGTTAAAGATCAATAAGTCAAAGTTGAGCCCATTCCAACACCGTCGCGAAAAATGACGAAATTGCCTCCGGGGCGATTTTTGTTTCCGATCAATCAGTGAAATTTGAGCCCATTAAGACACCGTCGCGAAAAATGACCAAATTGCCCCCGGCGCGATTTTTGTTTCCGCTCAATCTGTCAAATTTTAACCGATTCCGACACCGCAGCGAAAAATCACGAAATTGCCCCCGACGCGATTTTTGTTTCCGATCAATCTATCAAATTTTTGCCCATTCCAACACCATCGCGAAAAATGACGAAATTGCCCCGGCGCGATTTTTGTTTCCGATCAGTCTGTCAAATTTTTGCCCATTCCAGCACCGTCGCGAAAAATGACGAAATTACCCCCGGCGTGATTTTTGTTTCCGATCAATCAGTCAAATTTGAGCCCGTTCCGACACCGTCGCGAAAAATGACGAAATTACCCCCGGCGTGATTTTTGTTTCCGATCAATCAGTCAAATTTGAGCCCGTTCCGACACCGTCGCGAAAAATGACGAAATTACCCCCGGCGTGATTTTTGTTTCCGATCAATCAGTCAAATTTGAGCCCGTTCCGACACCGTCGCGAAAAATGACGAAATTACCCCCGGCGTGATTTTTGTTTCCGATCAATCAGTCAAATTTGAGCCCGTTCCGACACCGTCGCGAAAAATGACGAAATTACCCCCGGCGTGATTTTTGTTTCCGATCAATCAGTCAAATTTGAGCCCGTTCCGACACCGTCGCGAAAAATGACGAAATTACCCCCGGCGTGATTTTTGTTTCCGATCAATCAGTCAAATTTGAGCCCGTTCCGACACCGTCGCGAAAAATGACGAAATTACCCCCGGCGTGATTTTTGTTTCCGATCAATCAGTCAAATTTGAGCCCGTTCCGACACCGTCGCGAAAAATGACGAAATTACCCCCGGCGTGATTTTTGTTTCCGATCAATCAGTCAAATTTGAGCCCGTTCCGACACCGTCGCGAAAAATGACGAAATTACCCCCGGCGTGATTTTTGTTTCCGATCAATCAGTCAAATTTGAGCCCGTTCCGACACCGTCGCGAAAAATGACGAAATTACCCCCGGCGTGATTTTTGTTTCCGATCAATCAGTCAAATTTGAGCCCGTTCCGACACCGTCGCGAAAAATGACGAAATTACCCCCGGCGTGATTTTTGTTTCCGATCAATCAGTCAAATTTGAGCCCGTTCCGACACCGTCGCGAAAAATGACGAAATTACCCCCGGCGTGATTTTTGTTTCCGATCAATCAGTCAAATTTGAGCCCGTTCCGACACCGTCGCGAAAAATGACGAAATTACCCCCGGCGTGATTTTTGTTTCCGATCAATCAGTCAAATTTGAGCCCGTTCCGACACCGTCGCGAAAAATGACGAAATTACCCCCGGCGTGATTTTTGTTTCCGATCAATCAGTCAAATTTGAGCCCGTTCCGACACCGTCGCGAAAAATGACGAAATTACCCCCGGCGTGATTTTTGTTTCCGATCAATCAGTCAAATTTGAGCCCGTTCCGACACCGTCGCGAAAAATGACGAAATTGCCCCGGCGCGATTTTTGTTTCCGATCAATCTGTCAAATTTTTGCACATTCCCACACCTTCGCGAAAAATGACGAAATTGCCCCCGGCGCGATTTTTGTTTCCAATCAATCCGTCAAATCTTGGCCCACTAGGACACCGTCACGAAAAATGACGAAATTGTCCCGGCGCGATTTTTGTTTCCGATCAATCTGTCAAATTTTTGCCCATTCCGGCACCGTCGCGAAAAATGACGAAATTGCCCCGGCGCGATTTTTGTTTCCGATCAATCCGTCAAATCTTAGCCGATTCCGACACCGTCGCGAAAAATGACGAAATTGCCCCGGCGCGATTTTTGTTTCCGATCAATCCGTCAAATCTTAGCCGATTCCGACACCGTCGCGAAAAATGACGAAATTGCCCCGGCGCGATTTTTGTTTCCGATCAATCCGTCAAATCTTAGCCGATTCCGACACCGTCGCGAAAAATGACGAAATTGCCCCCGGCGCGATTTTTGTTTGCGATCAATCAGTCAAATTTGAGCCCATTCCGACACCATCGCGAAAAATGACGAAATTGCCCCCGGCGCAATTTTTGTTTCCGATTAATCCGTCAAATTTTAACCGATTCCGACACCATCACGAAAAATGACGAAATTGCCCTCGGCGCGTTTTTTTTTCCTATCAATCTGTCAAATTTTTGCACATTCCCACACCTTCGCGAAAAATGACGAAATTGCTCCCGGCGCGAGTTTTGTTTCCGATCAATCCGTCAAATTTTAGCCGATTCGGACACCATCGCTAAAAATGACGAAATTGCCCCTGCGCGATTTTTGTTCCCGATCAATAAGTCAAATTTTAGCCGATTCCGCCACCGTCCCGAAATATGACGAAATTGCCCCCGGCGCGATTTTTGTTTCCGATCAATCTGTCAAATTTTTGCCCATTCCGGCACCGTCGCGAAAAATGACGAAATTGCCCCCGGCGCGATTTTTGTTTGCGATCAATCATTCAAAGTTGAGCCCATTCCGACACCGTCGCGAAAAATGACGAAATTGCCCTCGGCGCGATTTTTGTTTCGAATTAATCTGTCAAATTTTAGCCGATTCTGACACCATCGCTAAAAATGACGAAATTGCCCCTGCGCGATTTTTGTTTCCGATCAATCAGTCAAATTTGAACCCATTCCAACACCGTCGCGAAAATTGACGAAATTGCGCACGGCGCGATTTTTGTTTTCGATCAATCAGTCAAATTTTAGCCCATTTCGACTCCGTTGCGAAAAATGACGAAATTGCCCCCGGCGCGATTTCTGTTTCCGATTAATCTGTCAAATTTTAGCCGATTTCGACACGGTCGCGAAAAATGACGAAATTGCCCCCGACGTGATTTTTGCTTCCGATCAATCTGTCAAAATTTTCCCCATTCCAACACCGTCGCGAAAAATGACGAAATTTCCAACGGCGCGATTTTCGTTTCCGATCATACAGTCAAATTTTAGCCCATTCCGACACCGTCGCAAAAATGACGAAATTGCCCCCTGCGCGATTATTGTTTCCGATCAACCTATCAAATTTCAGCCCATTCCGACACCGTCTTGAAAAATGACGAAACTGCCCCCGGCGCGATTTTTTTTTCCGATCTACCTGTCAAATTTTAACCGATTCCTACACCGTCGCGAAAAATGCCGAAATAGCCCCCGACGCGTTTTTTGTTTCCGATCAGTCTGTCAAATTTTTGCCCATTCCAACATCGTCGCGAAAAATGACGAAATTGCCCCCGGCGCGATTTTTCATTCCGATCAATCAGTCAAATTTGAGCCCATTCCGACACCGTTGCGAAAAATGACGAAATTGCCCCCGGCGCGATTTTTGTTTCCGATTAATCTGTCAAATTTTAGCCGACTTTGACACCGTCGCGAAAAATGACGAAATTGCTCCCGACGGATTTCTGTTTCCGATCAATCTATCAAATTTTTCCCCATTCCCACACCGTCGCGAAAAATGACGAAATTGCCCACGGCGCGATCTTTGTTTCCGATCAATCAGTCA
>NW_019267778.1:0-5380 GCF_002742605.1 Olea europaea var. sylvestris
CCTAGAGTATATATTTGGCTATAACCCTAGCCACTTTGATATGATGATTGTGTGATTTTGAGAGAAGAAACAAGAGAATCCCGACTGCCACCCTTTGTGTGAGAAAAAAGGTGTCCAGAAGTGTCCAGAACACTGGTATAACGTGTGCAATCGGTGATTCTTTCATAGTATACCTTTGTGGTGTCTTCTCTTAGCCTTTGTGGCGATAAATCGTCGTTCTTTCTTGTCCTACGTGGGTAAGATTGAATAGCAACCAAGGTGAAACAATTGGTTGTGGTTTGGAGCCGATTGGATTGGTTGTTGGTAAAGAAAGGTACGTTGAACTAAGCCTGGAAAACCACCATTTGAAGATCCTTTTGAGAGAGCTTCCGCAACAATTGGTATCAGAGCTTCAAGGTGAAGGGTTTGGCTCATGAAATCTACCAGAAATCGTCCAGAAAATCGGCAGAAATGCAACAGAAATCAGATTGAAGAAGCTGTCCAAAAACTGTTAAAATTAGTCACTATTTTTCGCATTTTCTGATCAATCTAGAAGGAGTTACGAGAAACGGAGACCATTGGCGTGACGTGCAGGAGGAGGCGAATCCTGTAGGCCAGCACGTGTCAGGAAACGACGGCACGTGTGGCGGCGTGTCTTTTCAGATAGTTTGTTCCTCATATTATTTTTGATATTTTTCGTGTTGGAAGTTTTCTGTTTCAGGGTACGTAGTAGAATCTGGATAGCGTTGTTCTTCGAGCGTTCGGGACTCGATCTTGATTTTTTGGTTGTTGCAGTTTTCAGAGACTTTAAGATGAACAGTGATAATCCTAAAGTGGTGAATTCACATGTCTCGATATTTACGGACCTTCAGACGTGGTTCGCTCGGTATCGTGTTCTTTACTTTTTATTATTGCAGTTAAAATTAATGTGTAGAGTAATTTATTTTTTGCACTAGAGGTCATCGTGTGGGATGACATTAGGTTTGGGGTTACCATGAAGGGGTAATCATTGCCTGTTGCTAAACTTAGGAATTATTTGTTAATTATTTGCCTTAAATTCTTTGTGAACTTGCTGTCAATTTTTTCTACATTATTAGAATTGCATGTGGCTTTAGGAAAGTTTACTGGACTATTCTATGTGAATTATATTCATACTTTACTTGTGGTCATTATTTGGCACTGTTGGCAAATGTGGGTCTAAGGTAAATGCAAAAAATAACATATATTTTAACTGTGGTGAAATTGGGACATAGTTGAAAGAGATTGTTCTATGATGATAATAAAAGGAAAGATGAGGATAGAGACAAGGCGAATATGACTTTAGGGTCGAGTAGTGATCCTAGTGAGGTTTATTGAGAGAATAAACCTAGTTCTTGCATTGCATTTGTGTGTAATCCTTTCTGCATGTATGTGCTCACTTAATTCTTTTAGGATGTTGATTTTACACTTTCAGTATGTTTGATATGTGTAATTGCATAAATTAGAGTGACTTATTACTTTGTGTAATATGTTTACATGCATAGTGAGTTAAGTTTTGTGGCATACTCTATTTGCTCTGTGAGTGGTGTGAGAGTGTGGTAGTGAGAAGAAAGTTGGGCAGCCATTCCTCTCCTTTATCTTTTTGAGCCTGTGTGGTTTGTGAGATTTTTTTTGGTGAGGTGGAGTATAGATACTTAGAGGTGCATTGGTGATATGCACGAGGGATGTAGAGTGTGACATTTGGATCACGAGTGGAGATGTGATCAAATGTCTAGGATCCTTTATCTGGAAAGAGACCCTGATCAGGTGGAGTGTGAGAGAGGTACTTCTATCACTTCTGTTAGGTGGAGACCCATTATCCATGTAAGTTGGGAGAAGTGATGTGGAGATAGAGAATTATCCCGTGGACTTCGGATCTATTGTGACTTACCAGTTAGACATGAGTAGAGTGATATGCCTAGTGAGCTTAGTGGGCGATGAGAGCAGATATGTGTTCTCGAGGTGTGAGCAACACGGAATGGGATAGGATAAGTGTGGTGAGATCTTTTCTTAGGGGCATTTATGCATGTGTTGCATATGTGGTTGACCGTGGTTTGATTGACTTGGTATTAATCTATGGTTCTATGTGAACGTGTTTTTGAAAAGATCTGTGTGTGTTATCCTATAGTATATCGTCATCGCATGTATATTTGCTCTTAATTGTTTACTGTTAAATATTTGCTTCTACTTGGGTGTTTTTTGACCTTAGCCCCAGTGAGTACATGGAGCAGGTATGGTATGTGTTTCAAGTTGGAAACACGAGGTAAGGTCTGTGATCCAATTTTATTGGCTATCTTGATTATGCAAGTGTTAACTGTGTGTTTTGATTGCTTGCAGATTAATTGGGCATCAAGGTGGAGATTTGTTTGGTTTTTGATACCCAATAAATCCCGGGCTATGATGTTAACGTGGGTTAATATTATTTCATAGGCATAGGCCGATGAATGAAATAAGTCCAACAGCCAAGTCCATGAGCTACACCCGGCCCAATTGTATTCCTTATGAATGGCTTGAATATTGACCCGTTTACCCCTTTATTGACCCAACTTAAAGCCTAATCCTAGAGTATGTATATTTGGCTATAACCCTAGCCACTTTGATGTGATGATTGTGTGATTTTGAGAGAAGAAACAAGAGAATCCCGGTTGCCCCCCTTTGTGTGAGAAAAAAGGTGTCCAGAAATATCCAGAACGCTGGTATAACGTGTGCAATCGGTGATTCTTTCATAGTATACCTTTGTGGTGTCTTCTCTTAGCCATTGTGGCGATAAATCATCATCCTTTCTTATCCTACGTGGGTAAGATTGAATAGCAACCAAGGTGAAACAATTGGTTGTGGTTTGGAGCCGATTGGATTGGTTGTTGGTAGAGAAAGGTACGTTGGACTGAACCTGAAAAACCACCGTTTGAAGATCCTTTTGAGAGAGCTTCCACAACAATTGCTTAGCAAGGTATGCAATGAAGAATGGATAGAGAATCCAACAAAACAGCACACTAAATTAGAAAGGGCAATGACAAAGACATTCCACCTCAACATCAGTCAAAACATCAGCTCTCCAACATGAGTGCAATAAAATTATTCAGACTAATAATCTCTTTCAATCACTAAATTAAAATAATACCAAATTTGTCACATAGGTCAAGGATACACGATGTAGAAAAAAGTTGAAGAAACCTGGATGTTTATGAATATCTCAGAATTTCCGCATTGACTGTTAACCCTATGATGGTTCCTTCTACAAAGTGAAGCAATTCCTCACACTTCACCTGGTCAATGGATACTTCATTTGTCTACTATTTAACCTAGCCTTTTAACAATTTAATAAAATTGTTATCAATCAAATTAAAATAAGATACTATGCAAGTAAAGAGCAATTGGTTTTTAAACCATATATAAAAATTAAGAAGATGATAAAATGCCCCTTTGTAGTAAGTATCTACTCATGATCTCTCAATGTGTGCCATTTACATAAAATTGTGATTATTTATCTACCAATATGCACGTCTTTGAAAGACAATGATGTTTATTATCTAAAGACGTAAGTTCAAACATAAATGGATATCTTTATGAGTTAGATACCACATTGCTCATCTGGGTGGACTGTAATTTTTTCATAATCAATCCCACTAGTAACAAGAGTATCGTTTTATTTATAAGGTCCTTTTTTGTTAATCAGTACACCATCTGGCATTCCCAGATCTTCCCAGGAATTAAGGGTTCTCCTCAAAGCCTAAGATAATTAAAATCTTGTATTTACTAAAAAATTTAAAGTAACAACTTCCAGACTCAAAAATATACATAAGATCATCAATGCAGAGGCGCTAACCATATGAATTGGGGTGCACCAGTCACCAATCACAATAGTGATATCCCATAAGGGGTGTCAAAAGGAATTGGAATAACAGCTATGTTATTAATAATAAACTTGCAAAAATCACCCGAACCCCTCTGAAAATTTAATGAAGGGAAGTAAAAAAAAGCTCCAAATCTGGTCCTTAACCTGAAATTCACAAGTCGAATTCCACTTTGGAGGGATAGGGCTATTTGTTCCTTGAACCCCATCTTGCCAGGAACTCTTCCCTTTTGTATGGCAGACCTAATTCACTCATCAAATAAGCAATCTTTATAATCACTTAAAAGTTACCAAAGTTATTAACATTTTAAAATCAGTTTCAAAATCTAAATTACTTCAAAAACCCTACCAATGCATAAGGAGATCTTTATCTAATTTGTTCCTCAAATAGATAACTACATAGTTGTTACTCGTTGCATTAATTGTGGGACCTGGAAACTTCCCATTTATAGCAATTATAGAGCAATGCAGTTCAAGAATCTTAGCCATTCAAGCCTAAAGTTCAAATCTTTAGTACACATTTCTTAGATAACAGTTAAAGATTCAAAATTTTTACAATATAAAGTAAATCAATCAATTTCAATTAAATTATAACCAGGCCCACAAGGGTGACATCTCTTCTTTCTACTTTTGGAATAAGGCAATTCCGTGAACTAGATTCCCTGAATGCTATTTATTCAGAAAGAGTTGAATGGAAAGAAAAATATACCTGCTGCGGAATACCAAGAGGAGAGGCAGCAATATAGGAAAAATATAGGAAATTTTGGGCCTCTTAATGCCATTCTTATGGCCAAGCAAATGGTTTGAGAAAATTAGATTTTGGTAGTACAAAAAGTAATTCAAAATTCATGTTCACTAAAATAATTTAAGAGTAAAGGCTTTATGGGGGAGAGTAGTGGAGTTCATGGAGGATATCGAAATCTTTGTCCTCTGCATCCGGGAAGCAGCTAACAAATGAAAGCATTCTCGAGAGGGCTTCCACTTTTAGTGTTTAGGCACACAACTAATGAAAAACTCTAGTGAAATTAAACAGAAAATCGTGGGAGAAAGAAATAGAAAAAAGAGAAGATTTGCACAGTGCAATTGATTGTCTTGGGAAATGGAGTAAAGAGGTATGGGAGGTAGCGTGGACAAATGGAGAGTGACTGAAAGAAGAGAAACCAATCCTTTGAAAATGTAGTGACAAGGTGTTAGAGAAAAGAGAAGGGAAAAAATTGGTAGGAAATATATGACATCAGCATTAGGTCAGAAATGACGCCTTATGAATAGTGGCAAGCAAGTTTTCGCTTTTAAGATTGCAGGGATATAGTGCAATCCATGTCAACAGAAAGCAACATATCAAGGCATAAATTTTGTGATTGACTCATTAATAGAAAGCAACATATCAGGGGCATAAATTCTGTAATTGACTCATTAATCCAGGCTATAAATAGGAGAAGAGATTTATCTTACCATATGTAAGTTACCAGATATAGCTCCCTAAAATCACTCTATGTAATTAGCATGTATAGTTTAAGTTTCCTTGTATAC
>NW_019267779.1:0-5379 GCF_002742605.1 Olea europaea var. sylvestris
TTTTTTGCACAAACGGTCTCCAATCTATGGACGCTATGTAGAAATGGGACATATATATCTTTTCAATCTTGTGACGTCCTTTTCGTGGGAAGATAGTACTTAACATCACATTCCATTTATTTGATGATTAAGTGTTAATTTTTATGGAACAATTTGGGAAGCTGAATTCGTGCATAATTGAAATTGTCAATGTAAGGTTAACGTTTGACTTTCAGTTGAACTAGAAAGAAATTTTAAATAGTTTGATGGTTTTGTCTTCCAACTTCAAATCAATTGAAAGTTGGTTACGATTTTAACATACACATTAATGGTTTTGATCTCCTGGAAGTTCAGATTCATAGTCTGATAGGCTTAAATAGTTTGGTGACTTATAGTCACATCATGCGAAAAGAAAAGATAAAAAGATAAAGAAAAAAATTATAAGCCCTGTGAAGTGCCAAACCGATCCCCCAAGTAACTACACCCGAGTCCCAATACCCTTTACCTTCGATAGTCACCACGGTAAAAAAACGTGAAACTAAACTCCCTTCTTCATTCAATGTCCATCGAGGCATCGACTCAAACTTTTCCTGATGCCATTGATCCTGTGCACTGAAGTCGGAGCAATGATAGGGAATTAAGATTTTTGGCACTCATAAGCGACTCGTGAATGTGAACAATTATTTCTAGTGCACGATAATAAAGTTATATAGCATTCTTTGATATATAATAAGATATTTTGAAAATCAATCGAAATCAATATCCTCGAATCCGAGATTTGTTACAAGGGGCGTACCCTTACTAATTTGTCACTATTAACACCAATATGCCTCTGAACCCACCTTAGTTCTCGTCCTTGTATGAATAATTGTCATAATTATTATAGACTCACTATGACAATAGAGGGCCACCATTTTTATTAGGCCTTGTACACATTTAGTTGAACTAAAATTGGGCAGTTTATTTCATTTTTTGTTTTCTTTGACAAAATCGGGAAAAGAGGGTTTCATAGGTGACAAAACATCAATTGCTTAACAATAAAGACAAGTGAGAAAATCATTCGTTTAAAATTAATAAACTTCATTAAGTCACTGTTTCATTAAGCCCCTGTTTGGCCTCCATTTAATGGAAATGAAATGGGTGGAATAATATTTTTAAAAAAAAATAAATGATTGAATAGAATTTAATGGGAGCCAAACGGGAGTTAAATAATAACCTTGAAATTCAACAGTGCTGCGTAACCAATAGATCACAGCTCCTTTCTCATTCACGTTACACTGCTCATGACCATAACTCCGATTTAAAACTAGCAACAACTCATCAAAGGGTTATTCTCATTAAAACTTAAAAGGGTGAGTAGGAGGAAAAAGAGTGAGATTTCATTAATCTTTGTCATGAATAAAATATAAAATGTAAACATCAAGGCACCAGTGGTCTAGTGGTAGAATAATACCCTGCCACGGTACAGACCCGGGTTCGATTCCCGGCTGGTGCATAAAATCACAAACGGTTGCTATGAAGAAATATTTGTGCTAACGGTGGTGATTGGGTTCTCCACAACCGTCTGATCTTCGGACGAAAGAAGCGCATCTGAGCAGTCAAATTTTTTCTTTTGACATTTTCACTTTACACTTATTATATAATAAATAATTTTCTGTTAACTTTTCCTATTTTATTTAATCTATTCTCACAAATGCCTGATGTATGATCAAATTTTAGTAATGGAATTCAAAGTCAGTTGCAATTTATTCTAGTCAAACTAAATAGCTCACTATTGAACCGTTAAAATTAAGATAGACTACTTGATGATTTGAATAGAATTTGCAAGAAAAATTAGATTCATCTATTCAATCTATCTATCTACACTACTATAAAAGAGAGAATGAGGGTTTATTGTTCATTTTTGTCACACTCGCTTTCACACTTAATCGGTTTGGGAACTTATTTGACAACAGAAAAAATTCTATTCAACAATACTGTATGACTCTTTCTCCTAATTCTCACGCTATTAACTATCAACCATATCTTATATATTTAAATTTTTAAAATTATATTAATAAACAAAATTATTGTAAATAAAATGTAAAAAAAAAAAACATATTCACTCCGTGCATGGAGAAAAAAATTTGCGTCATACCACATAATTTTTCTTGAGTAAAATGATGTATTGAGAAAATTGTTGCGAAAAAATAATAAATAGTAATAAAATAATTGATTTTTTTCTTTTAAAGAAAAATTACTTATACGCATTTTTTAACACATGCGTTTAACGTTTTTCGATATTCATTTCGATCATTCGATGTGTCTATGATATAGTTTTTGAAATGAGTTTCGAGAGAATGTAAAACATTTATCGATTTGACTACCGTACAATTGTCAATGAATTTTTAAAGTTAGCTTTTTATCAAAAAATTCGAAATATTGTTTGAAAATGCCTATTTTGCCGTCCCGTAACATTTGCTATAATTAGCTGTTTCACGCACCGTGCAATACTATGCCGCGAGTATTTCAAAATAATATTAAGAATGTAATATTTCGACTACATTTGATATCTTGTAATGAGCCTGAAAATGAACACAAAAACATAAGCTAAAAAAAAAAACCAAAACAAAAAAAAACAAAACAAAATAATTTGCATAAACCTCCGTCAATTTTTTTTTCTTTTACTTTTATTAGTAATACATTTTTTATTAATATTTAATTTTAAAAAAATTAAATATATCCAAATATTTACTTAAAAATGTTGAAGTTAATATTTTTTTTTACCTATAAGTAACTTTTACAATTACAATTTTTTTATTACTTTTAAATAACTTGAAGTGATTTGTTTACTTATAAGCAACTTTTTACGTTCTAGATAGTTTAATCTTTTTATTAATATTTAATTTTAAAAACTAAATATATCTAAATATTTATACTAAAAAAATTTTAAGTTCACATTTTTTTTTATATAAGTAGCTTTTGCAATTATACGAGAATAAGGTGTGTATGTATATATATATATACACACACACACACACACACACCTATAAGTAGCTTTTACATTTATAAGTTTTTTATTTTAAATAACTTGAAGTGATTTTTTTACTTATAAGTAATTTTTTATCTTTTAGATAGTGTAATATCTTCTTTTACTTTTAAATAACTTAACCGGTTTGGGAACTGGTTTGGTAACAGAAAAAATTCTATTCAAAAATACTGTAAGAATTTTGTCACACGTAATTGTCCACTGCAATATTTCTCCCTTACTTTGAATCTAACATACCATGCTCTTTCTCCTAATTCTCACGCTATTAACTATCAATTATATTTTATATATTTAAAATTTTAAAATTATATTAATAAACAAAATTATTGTAAATAAAATGTAAAAAAAAATATATTCACTCCGTGCATGGATAAAAAAATTTACGTCATACCACATAATTTTTCTTGAGTAAATGATGTATTGAAAAAATTGTTGTGAAAAAATAATAAATATTAATAAAATAATTAATTTTTTTTTAGAAAAACGACTTATATGCATTTTTTAACACATATGTTTAATGTTCGTTTAACTATTTTCGATATTCATTTAGATCATTAATTGTTTCTATGATATAGTTCTTAAAATGAGTTTCGAAATAATGTAAAATATTTATCGATTCGACTATTGTACAATCGTCAATTAATTTTTAAAATTAGCTTATTATCAAAAATTTCGAAATATAGTTTAAAAATGCCTATTTTGACGTCCCGTAATATTTACTACGATAAGCCGTTTCACGCACCGTTAATGACGTGTAACACTATGCCGCGAATACTTCAAAATGATATTAAGAATGTAATATTTCTACTTCGTTTGGTATCTTGTAATGAGCCTGAAAATGAACACAAAAGCATAAGTTAAAAAAAAAAAAAAAAACTACATTTAGCAAACCTCCGTGCACGGAGGTTTATGCGTGCGGGAGTCCCCGCACAGAATTGTGCGGGGAGTCCCCACACCAATATGCAATTTTTTTTTTACTTTTATTTGTAGTACATTTTTTTATTAATATTTAATTTAAAAATTAAATGTATCTAAATATTTACTTAAAAATATTGAATTTAATATTTTTTTACCTATAAGTAACTTTTACAATTATAATTTTTTGTTACTTTTAAATAACTTGAATTGATTTTTTTTTTTGCTTATAAGTAACTTTTTACATTCTAAATAGTTTAATCTTTTTATTAATATTTAATTTTAAAAATTAAATATATCTAAATGTTTATACTAAAAAAATTTTAAGTTCACATTTTTTTTTATATAAGTAGCTCTTGTAATTATAAGAGAATGAGTGATTAATATTTTTTCTTTTACCTATAAGTAGTTTTTACAATTATAATTTTTTTATTTTAAATAATTTGAAGTGATTTTTTTACTTATAAGTAATTTTTTATCTTTTTAGATAGTGTAATATCTTCTTTTAATTTTAAATAACTTAACCGATTTGGGAACTGGTTTGGCAACAGGAAAAAATGTTTCAATATTCTTTCTTTTTTTTTTTTTTTAATTTATCCCATCTATGCTTCCTTTTTTACAACTGACACATGAACACATAAATAATTTAACATCGCCCTTCGAACATCGCGTACCCAACATTAAAATATTTATTAAGCTACTATGTCTCAGTTTTTCTTTTATAAATAAGCTAACAAAAAATTTCAACTTCACATTTGCAACTGCAAAAACAAAAAAATTATCGTTACCATTTACAACTTTCATACTTTAAAAAATTCTAACTTCTATTCTTTTGAGCTAAATCCTACAAAATGGATAGATAAAAAAAGAGTTTGACCATATACATACATATTTAATTTTTAAAATTTTTTTCTTTGTATTATAAATAATTTGTTTCGATTTAATGTTTTTTTTTCATTTTAAGAACTACATCATAGAAACATCGAATGATCCAAATGAATATCGAAAATAGTTAAACGAACATTAAACATATGTGTTAAAAAATGCATATAAGTCGTTTTTCTAAAAAAAAAAATTAATTATTTTATTAATATTTATTATTTTTTCACAACAATTTTTTCAATACATCATTTGCTCAAGAAAAATTATGTGGTATGACGTAAATTTTTTTATCCATGCACGGAGTGAATATATTTTTTTTTTACATTTTATTTACAATAATTTTGTTTATTAATATAATTTTAAAATTTTAAATATATAAAATATAATTGATAGTTAATAGCGTGAGAATTAGAAGAAAGAGCATGGTATGTTAGATTCAAAGTAAGGGAGAAATATTGCAGTGGACAATTACGTGTGACAAAATTCTTACAGTATTTTTGAATAGAATTTTTTCTGTTACCAAACCAGTTCCCAAATCGGTTAAGTTATTTAAAAGTAAAAGAAGAGATTACACT